>NW_024096664.1:0-8503 GCF_016545835.1 Crotalus tigris
TTTCAAGTGCGGAAGAGAAGGGCATCGAGCTGTAGAATGCCGCTCAAAGGCCCCCCAGCACAACACAGACAGATCCCCAATCAACAAAACCGGAAAGTATTCAGCTAAGCCAAAAGAAACAGCCATGAGAATGATGGAAATTGCAGAAACCCCCACCTCTACTCACCAAGGGGAAAGAACTCCAGCCTACACCACAGGGACGGTGGATGCCTCAGATGGCAGCTCGGAGGGCGAACCCCTGGTAAGTGGATGCATCACACCCATCTTCAAAACAGTGACTATATTAATCCCCCGCCATGCCCGAGCTGTGAGGTGAAGCCTTACTACTCTGGCTGCCCCTCCTTTGCCCAACAACTAGTGGGAATCGCCTCCCTCCAGATACTGGCCATGGACCAATCTCATTTTGGGCTCAGCTAGATGGTCCACAGCGGGGGTGCCAGCTACCCTAGCCACTTTGCCAATACATCTCTCCCTGGGCAACCATGAAGAGGACTTAACGTTTGTGGTGACCCCAGGTATGGAATGCCCAATTATTCTAGGGATGGAATGGTTGAAAAAATGGAACCCCTGGGTAAATTGGAGGACGACAGAAATCAAATTCCCGAAGGGGGACCCTATGGACTTAAAACCCCAAGGGAGGCTACCAGAATCAAGAATAGAAAAAGCATCCATAGGAGAGGAAAAAAGATTAACAGAAATACCAGAGGAATATAGGGACCTTGCTGAAGTCTTCAGTGAGGAGAGGCGAATGAGCTTCCCCCCCCCCGACCCACAGACTGTACCATTGAATTCAAGCCTGGGGCAAAACTCCCGAAGCCCAGATTATACTCCATGAGCCCAAAGGAGAAGGAGGAAATGGAAAGATTTATAAAAAAAAACCTGGAGAGAGGTTTCATTGAGCCAGCCAAGCCTAAAGTGGCTGCCCCGTTCCTTTTTAGAGAGAAGAAGGATGGCTCTTTACGTTTATGCGTGGATTATAGGGCCTTGAATACAATCAGTGAAAGCAACCTATACCCGCTGGCCCCTATATAACGACATGCTGTCACACCTATCGAAAGGGAAAATTTTTTCTAAACTAGACTTAAGGGAAGCTTACTATCGCGTGAGAATCAGGAAGGGGACGAATGGAAGACTGCATTTAACTGCCCCATGGGGTGCTATCAATTCAAAGTCTTGCCATTTGGATTACAAGGGGGCCCTGCAGTCTTTATGCAATTAATCAATGACGTTCTAAGGGAGCACCTATTTAAGGGGTCCTTGTTTACTTGGACGACATTCTTATCTTTACTGAAACAAAAGAAGAACACGTCAAACTTGTCAGAGCGGTTTTAAAGAAGCTGCGAGCCGCTCACCTATATGCCAAACTCTCAACATGCGAATTCCACCAGGAAAGGATAGACTACCTAGGCTATCGCATATCCCACGGGTATTGGTAATGGACCCGAAAGGTCAAGCAGTACTAAATTGGGTCACCACCGACCGCACAAGAGCACTACAAGGGTCCTGAGCTTTGCAAATTTTAAACCGGTCCATTCATCCCCTCATATGCACAGATAGCCTTTGCCCCTCGCTACTTAACTAAAACGAACGGAAACACCCTCATAAAACCCTAGCAGCCTAACATGACGATAGGAGTTGCCAAGCATCAGTTTGAGAGACTAAAAGAGACTCTTTTTTTCTGCGCACCATACTAATGCACACAGACATGGACAGCCCTTTCCTAATACAGGCAGTATGCAAGTGATGTGCGCAGTGGTGGCTGTGCTATTACAGAAAATGATGATCAGTCTTTGCAACCTTTAACATCCAAAAACTCACGGAACCAGAACAGCGCTGGCCCGTATGGGAGAAGGAAGCTTATGGGATACGTTGGGCATTACTCACGTGGCGACAGTTCCTGGAAGGCAACAAAATCCCCTTCCAGGTATGGACTGATCACAAAAATTTAGAAGCCCTGAAAACTCCCAGGAAACTCAATCCCAAACAAGCCCGCTGGTCCCAGCATTTTCACCAATTCCAATTTAAGCTCAAACATTTACCAGGAAGAACGAACTTCCTGGCAGATGCACTATCTCGCATGCCCCAATATAACAGCGCACGAACCAGACATCTTAGCCACTAATGGCAATGTCACAGACTGGCAGCCAACCAGTAGACCACAGAACCGCAAAGCCAAAAAAAACCGACAACTCAGCCAAACTGGATGGAATCAAAAAAAGTTTGGAACAGATGACTGTTCCAGAAAACAACACGTGTGTGGCACAATGAGAGACGTTACCTTGGTATTTGGGGAACAAGTTATATAACCAACAACTCACGCCTAACTTTCATGCACCTTTGCAATGACACAAAATCCGCAGGCCTTTTTGATTTGTAAAAACTTTACGCCGTAATTCAACGGCAATTATGGTGCCACTAAAAAGGACATAGAGTTATTTTTGCCAGCTGCCCAACCTGTGCATCACAAAGAGGTTGCAAGGGAACTCGCTAGGGTCTATACAAACAGTGGCAAATCCCTCAGCCCCCTGGAGACAAATAGCCATGGACTTTATAGTGGAATTGCCAGAAAGCAATGGAAATACTGTCGTCTGGACGGTCACGGACTTGTTTTCCAAACAGGTGCACTTTATCCCTTGCCAAAAGATTCCCACTGCAAAAGCCTTAGCAAAACTTTTCATCCAGCCCATTTACAGATTGCATGGGGCACCCCAACGCATCATCTCTGACAGGGGGGTGCAATTTACGTCTGCATTTTGGAAGGAATTTGTATCCCTCTTAGGAACCACTCAGGGACTGACATCTAGCCACCACCCTCAGGGAAATGGGGGGGCTGAAAAAATGAACTCAGTACTTAAGCAATATTTAAGATGTTTTCTTAGTTTCCAGCAGACCGAGTGGGCGGACTTACTCCCTGTTGCAGAAGTTGCCTACAATAATGCAGTCCACTCCACACAGGCTCCCTCCTTTTCAAATGCCCCGTCAAGTTTCAACCCTATGGCCGAGTAACCCCAAAGAACCAAACGATCCTTCACTGAAAGAATGGATGGAAAACCTCAAAACACCTGGCCATAGTCCAGAAATCCTGATGAATCTAGGCGGTGCATTCAAAGCACAAGCCGATAAAAAGGGTTGAGCCTACCCATTTCATTATAGGAGAAATGGTGTACTTATCTACAAATAACCTAAAGTCCCTCCCCCTGTAAAAAACTTGACCACAATATATATTGCGACTTTTCCAATTAAAAGATCCAAATCCAGTAAACAGTAGAATTGAATTACCCAAAACCGCACGGCAAATACGCCCAATTTTTCATTGCAGCTTGCTGAAAAGAGAGCATCAGTCACATCTACGGCCAAAAATCCCCCCACCCCCACCTCCACTCATGGTGGAGGGTGAACAACACTTCGAAATAAAGGAAGTCCTGGATTCTAGGAGATATCATGGGGCAACTCAGTACCTAGTTGCCTGGAAACACCTCCCTGCCTCACAAAATGAGTGGGTCCATAAACGTCATATCAGAGCCCCGAAGCTATTTAAGAAGTTTCACACAGAGTATCCTAACAAGCCTGACTAAATTTTATACTTGTGTTTTCTTTCAGGTGGATCTCTCTTATTGTTAAGAGGGGCCGGATGTCAGAATCCAATTATATTTCATCTTTAATTATCAAATATAGAAACTCCCAATTCTGCCATCTCTGGATTCTGCCATAAGAGGGAGAGCAGGGGGAGAACAAAGGGGCTTTATGGCCCTCACTTCCTTCAGTACACTTCAAAGGGCTGAATGTTGAATGTGTGTTTATTGTAACCTCGAAGTGTTAGCATACCAAAGGAGAGTATTTGCCTTTCATGTAGTTATCTGAAGTCTCCATCCAGACGGATGTGTGTCCTTACACACGCATTTCATTGTAGAAACTTTGGTCTCACCAGTGCAATATGTGAAGTATCCTTCACGCAGCTAGTGTATGGCAAATACAAATTCAAGTTATAAATGTAACTTTCATAAAGACTCAAGTGATTAAATAAAAAATCCATTCCATAATTTAGATTAGAAATAACTTTTTAAGATTTTTATGAGAAAGCAAAGAGATTTGGCAAATACAGAGGAGCTTTGATGGAGAATAGCAGCCTTTACTAGGAACATGACATATCACTGGCTTCCTCTTAAAGTAATGTGCCATTATCAATAAACAATCTATTTATTTTGGGTCTTGAATCTGTACATAATGCTTACTCTTTTATTATTGATTCATTAACTTGGTTGTAGGCAGGAATTATTTTTCAACTGATACTGTTAAAAGCTAACAATAAATTAGCACAAAACTCAGGAGGGGACTAGTATGCTTACAGCTAAAAAAATGATTTAGTGATTAGGTTGTATTCTACAATCTTGGAAAAACATTTTACTGGCCTTAAAATTAGTTGGAGGGTGATAGTCAATATTTATTTTCCCATTTGCCTTAGCCAGCAGGCTTTTTGGAAAACACAATATTGGAAAGTCCGAGCCATGAGAAGTCGGGCTGTAGATTGATTCTGTCTCATTCCTGCAAAGTAGCAAATGGAAAACAGTTAAAATTGCCTCGTAGTGCTTGGAAGTATTCTAATAATAAGCCTTATACCACCGATAAGTCAAAAAACGTAAGCAAACCCTATTCCACTTTGTAAAACATCAGGCTTGTAAGTTCAATACTATTGGCTTTGTTCATATATTCAGACAACATAGCTATGTTCCAATAACAAGCAATCACAAGGTAGGCAGGCACATTTTATCTTAGGTTTAACATGCTGTGGGAAGCCAACGTTCATGATTATGGGTTCAATGTTGGGACAAATGCCTTTAAGAATCTTATTAATCCTGATTACTGTCCGAATATAGAGACGTTTTACCCTACCTAACATCTTCTAATCGTTAATTCCTTACAAAGGCGAGGCCTCTGTACAGTTATGGGATTCAAACCGATATGAAGAGTTTAGGCTTTCTAAAACCACCAAAGTCATTGTCATTGGGAGGGAAAGCTGGGTCCATAATGTTTTCTTTCTCCTAACCTAGCTTGTGCTGAAACGTGAACTGTTGTTGTTGTTAATTGCGAAGTCGTGTCCGATCCATCGGACCCCATGGACAACGTTCGTCCAGGTCTTCCTGTCCGCTACCATCTTCTGGAGTCCATTTAAGTTCTGAAACTTCCCCACAGGTACCTTTCAGCTGAGCCATTAAATAAAGGGGAAGCTGTTTCGCTTCCAAGAATTGCCAGTCTAGGGCGATATTTCCCAAAGTAAAATTCCAAAGGTAGTGCTAGTGGAAGAGTGAGAGAGAGAAAGAGGAAGGGAGGTGGTGGTTTGGGATAAGGAATTCCGTTGCTTTTAGTAACCACTCGAGCCCAGCTCTGGCGACTCCTGCGCCGTGAGAAGCGAGCGCCGCCGCGGCTGAGAGACGAGCAGAGCTCGGGGGGCGGGAACGTAAAGCGGCGCGGCTCCTCCCCGTCTTGCTGCTGCCGGTGAGGCCGGGCGGTGCTTTCCTTCTTCGTCCGTCGCCTCACCATGGTTGCAACGGCACAAAGCCCAGGCGAACATTAGAGGCCGTTCCCGCAGTGAGCCTGCTGGCCCGACGCCCGGTTCTTTCTACCCAGACGCGGCACATCCGAATTCCTGCCTCTTCGTCCTTTCCAGGCCCGAGACTGAAACCGAGCTCGACGAGGACGCGGCGGTCCTTCTCCCGCCCTGCCGCTTGAGGGGATGCGGCGGCGGAGCGGGGAGGAGGGCGACAGTGACAACACCACTGCTGGGCAGGCCGGCAGAGGCGGGGTCGGGAGTCGTGGTCGTCGCTGCCACCGCCGCCAGCACCCACGAGCCCTCTAGGCAAAGGGGCCCCGACCGGAGGGCGGCGCTGTGGAGGCGGAGGGATCACCCGCCGCCGCCGCCGCCGCGGCCGAGAAGGACATACAGTAGCAGCTGGAGTCCCTCGGGCCAGCTGGAGCCGCCTTTTACCTCAGCTGGCTTCCTTGCCACGTTTAGGGGGTTTTGAGAAGGACTCGTTCGCCCGGTGCAGGCGCCGTCTCGCTTCCTGGGCAGGAAAAGGCGCTTGAACGTGGAAGAAGGGCGACGGGAGCGGGCCAGGACGCGGCGCCGGCCTGAAGTACGAAAAGAAAAAGGGGGAGCGATATGGCGTCCTACGTGGATAATAACTTCCGCCAGGCAGTCATGAAAAACCCAGTCGACAGGAGCCCCCAGGTATTTCTGAGTAGTGCTTCTTTAAAAACATCTATCTTCCTTGCTTCTGAGAGCCCCCCCTTCTCCCCTGATACCTTTCCCCTCGACAGTCGAGTTTGTGTATGTCGTATCCCCGTTTGAAAGAGACCCCTCTCGTCCTTAGATGAATTCTTTCTCTCCAAGTTAGCCTATACCTTGAAATTTCTTTTCTTACTCTGCAACCCAGACGTTTCTTAAACCCATGCTCTCTAAAATGCTCTGATCTTTGTTCTTGTGATCGTGGTGGTGCACATCTCCTTCATATCTTTGGGAAAACTTTACATCCATTTTTATTTTACCTTGTTAGTGATATTGAGTGCACCAGGTTGCACTGAGTGCATACATATTGAACAGGTTTGTTGTTTTCTATAAGTGTATTTGTAATTGAATTGTGTCCTTTAAAAAAGTGTACATAGCATTCACAGATCACAGGAGCTCAGATGTTTTAAATGCTGCGTCCTGTCTGTGTGTGGCTATATCAGTAAATATGTTTTCAGTAACTTTAATCCCTTTTCTACCTACAGAAAGAAAAGCTTATTGATTCACAGCACCAGACTTCCTGTCCCCCATTTCCATTAACAATGCAGCTCTTAGATGGTTGCTTGTATTAAGACAAATGCTTAATTTAGCCATTTGCCTTCCTGTATTGCCAAATTAATTTGAAAATTGTTGCTAGAGGCAGGCAATTTCATGAACACTTTTGGTAGGCAAGTTGGGGGTTGCTTGATAGTTTATTTACTAGAGTGTTAAACCTCTATTGTATCTGTTTCTGGAGATCTGTGTAATGTGTTTTTCTCCCAATAAGCAAGCAAAAATATTGAGTTTTTTTTTAAAAGATGTATTCATTCATTTGTTGTAAGTATTTAGATCCTTAGAAACCAAGTCATCACATTGCCAAGAAGGAATAATCAAAATTAACTTCTTTATGTATTTTGTTCATTGCATTTTGTTGTGAGTGGGTTTTTTTGGAAACAGAACAATTAGATTTTTTAAAAAAAGATATAGTAAATATATTTTATTGTTTACTGTAGAGTTTAAAACTCTTCACTTTATAACAGGCAATTAATTCACTTTATGTTTTCCATTGCTTTTTTTGTAATTCAAGAAAGTAAATTGCTAAAAATGGAACATAATTTATATGAAATGGAATAAGTATTATTTTTTAAAACACCTGTTTATTTCTTGCCTGCTTCTGTGGAGGTCAAGAGTTGGCTCACTGTCATTGTTGGATTACTAGCTATTGGTAAACAGTATCCAAACTGGAAAATGCTTATTCTTCTAACAGTGTGTAAAGCTTAGCAAATTATTTCTGATTCAGAATAATAGTTGAAAGTTTATTAGTGAAGTTTTAAAACATGCATAAACATACCAGTCCTCCTATGAAGCCTTGGCTCAGTAGCTTATCCTCATGGCATTTGTTGGAATCCAAGCCATTCTACCTGCTTCCTAAAATGTTTCTGAATATCTCAATTTTACAAAAGGCATTGTTTAATTGCTATAGCAGCCAATAATTTTGAAGTTTTATAACAATGTTGCAGTCTGCTAAAATCTTAATCAATCTGAATTTTGATACTGGTAAGTTTTTTAAGATTGTTTTTTTAAGATTTTACCCTGGTAAATATTAGTGAATCCAGACATTGAAATTTTAATAATTTTGTTGAATATTATTATTATTCTTCATATTCTAGATTAACCAGATGGCTCACATAACACATAAGCTATTGACTGGTTCACACAGTTTTATCCCTTCCATGTCTTGATTTAGTAATCTTTTCCCATCCCCATTTTCGTTTAGTAGTGTGGCATTCTTGAGTCTCTTACTTGCAGCTATATTGACTTAATTACTTAGAGAATAAGGGATACCCTTGAAGCAGTAGGTTAGAAAAGCTGGACTCTAGTGAAAAATCTCTGACAGGAAAGTGGTGCTACCAGGTGTTTAATAGCAAGAATATTATCTAGATGTGAAAATGTTTTTGAGTACTTAATCAAGCTTGACTATCAGAGAAAAAATGTGATTTGTGCCAAATAATAGTGAACTGTTAAATAAACTGTTGTGGCAAGTTTCCTTTTTTAAATAGGTGACACTGTTAAAAAATAAAGAAACATTCAGTAATGGTTAGGATCAACATAAAACAGATGGAAAGCTAAACCTAGAATACTTAGACTGTGTTGCTGCTGCAATATTAAAAATACCTACAAACTAAAAACTTGTAACATTTTAAAAGAATTTTTTTTGCTAATGAGTTCACAGCTAATCCC
>NW_024096665.1:0-6549 GCF_016545835.1 Crotalus tigris
TTGTGTATCTTGGGGAGACCATAGAGTTTGGGGCATCTGGATGATTTCTCTCTGGGAATGATTCTTTGCTGGATCTCTTCGCTAATGGGGGAGGCTTTTATTTGGATCTGGTGGTTTTTTCCAGGTAGGTGGTGGGATCTGTATTTAGGGGTTTGTATGTGGAGTCTTGGAGTAGGTTGGTTAATTTGGTTTGGTAGTCAAATGTGTTCATAACCACCGTGGCGTTGCCCTTGTCTGCTGGTAGGATTTTATGCTGGTGTCTTCTTTCAGGGTACATAGTGCTGTCTGTTCCTCTTTGGGTAAGTTGCTTTTGGGTGGCTTGCTGGTGCAGAGGATGTTGGTGATTTTGAGTCTGATTCTGTTAGCGTCGTCGGGGTTGATTTTGGTCAAGCTGGATTCAACTCCACATATAATGGTTTCAGTGGGATGTGTTTGGGAGCGACTGCAAAGTTGAATCCTTTGGAAAGGACATTGGTTTCGGCTTTGGTGAGTATCCTATCTGAGATGTTATGCACTGTTTGTTTCATGTGTGGCTGTGAGGGAGGAGGGGTTTGTTTCTGGCGTTCTTGTAGTCTTCGGAGTTTGTTTGTGTGTGTATCTGTCTTGAGGGTGGTCTGTGTTTCGGCTCTCCAGACGGCGAGTTGTTTGGATTTGTCCCAAAGTGCGGGGTGGATCTTGTTTGATGAGTTTGGGTGGAGTGTGAGAGATCTTTGTTAATTCGTCTAGGAGGAATCTTTTTGTGTGAAGTCCATCATTTCTGATTAGGGCCAATTCTGTTCTTTTCAGGATCCCCGTTTGTGGCTGCAGAGTTGGAGTGGAATTTCAGTTGGAAACATGTTGGGGATTAGATTTTGAATCTCGGCAGTTGCGTAGGATGCGAGGTCGCATAAAATTGAAGCTCTTTGACCTTCAAGTTTTTTCATAGGTCCTGGTCAGATGGTGGATTTCCTCCCCTTATAGGTTCAATATTTGTTTTCCTGAGGTTTTCGCGGGTATTTGTATGTACGTCTTTGGTTGTTCGGGTTTTTTCCCACGTAAAATTGGAAGTGTCTTGGCGACGTTTCGACGAAGTCCCATTCGTCATCTTCAGGCTGGTGCTTTCATCTTCGTGCCTCGAGCAGCAATGTGTGGTCTTAGCTGTTTCTTCCTTTTAACTGCCAGTGGGGGTATGAACTGATTGGGTGGGAGCTTGGCTGTGTTCTGATTGGGTGTAGGTGTGTTCTGATTGGTTAGGGGCTTGGCTGTGCTCTGATTGGCTGGGGGGTTGGCTGTGCTCTGATTGGCTGGGGGGTTGGCTGTGCTCTGATTGGCTGGGGGGTTGGCTATGCTCTGATTGGCTGGGGGAGTGTTCTGTTTGGTTGTGCTCAGGTTAGTCTGAGTTGCAGAGGGATTCAAGATTTTGGGCTGCCCTGCCATTCCTTGGCTTCGCGTTCGAGGTCGTGCTTCCTCTTCATGGAGGGTGTCAGTTTGCTTCATGTATGGATTGGGGGGGTTTAAAGTGGCTAATGATGCAGCTGTGGTCTGGCTTCTGGTTTGTGGTCGTGCCTCATCATCGGTGTGGCTTTGGGTTTGTTTTTTGCGTGGATGTGTGGTGGTGACATCCTGTGTGGTTCTTGTGAGTGTGGGTCTGGTATCATTTTTTGTGTTAGGGAGTCGTTTGTCAATAAGGGCGGGTTTCCAAATGGCTGGTAGGCGGGAGGTATCATCTCGCTTGTTCATGCTGTGTGGGCGTTTTTCTATCTCGATGGCTTCTCTGATTATTCTGTTATTAAAATGTTCACTTTTGGCAATGGTTCTGGTATTTTTAAAGTCAATTTCATTTCCTGTAGCTTTAAGGTGTTGGACCAGGGAAGATGTTGGTTCCTCTTTTTTGACTGAGTTCTTATGTTCTTCAATGCGTGCACTTATTCTTCTGTTGGTTTGTCCGATGTATGTGGTGGGACCAGTGGTGCATGGGATTTCGTATACTCCTTGATTTTCTAATTCAATTTTATCTTTGGGGGTTCTAAGGATGGTGGATATTTTTCTGTTTGTGCAGAATGCTGTTTTGATGTTGTGTTTATGGAGGATCTTACTGATTCTGTCTGTGGTGCCTTTTATGTATGGGAGGAGGGCTTTGCCGTTTTCTTGTTCTTCGTCTTGGATTTTAGTGGGGGTTTCTTTTGGATAGGTTTTGTAATCTTATTTCTATGGAATCCATTGGATGTTAGAACCCTTTGGTGGAGAGTGTGTAGTTTCGGGCTTTAGGTGTTTCCTCAGTCAGCTAGCGTTTTGTTCTGTGAGATGAGTGTCTTGGCTACAGAGTTGATCTGTGCTGGGTGGTGGTGTGAGAGAGTGTGCAGATAGCAGTTTGTGTGTGTTTTCTTCTGGTAGATGGTGTGTCCTAGGAGCCATTGGATTTCTTGTAGACTAAGACATCCAGGAAGGGAAGTTGGTTGTTAGCTTCTGTTTCCATGGTGAACTGTATTTTGGGGTGTAGGCTGTTGAGGTGTGTGAGGAAGTTGTCCAGTTTTTCTTTTCCATGTGGCCAGATTATGAAGGTGTCGTCTACGTATCTGAGCCAGAGTTTGGGTTTGTGATCCGATTTTTCTAGAGCTTGGGTTTCAAAGTGTTCCATGTAGAGGTTGGCAATGACAGGTGAGAGGGGTGATCCAATGTTGCTCCTTTCTGTTTGTTTTATTCTTTTGTCCTTATAGATGAAGTTATGTGTTGGATAGGCAGTGGTTGTCATATTCTAAGATTGTTTTATTTGGGGGGGTTATTATTTTTTTGGATACTGTCAAGGCTTCTTTGTTAGGCACTTGGGTGAAGAGGGATATGACATCGAAGCTCACTAGTAGGTCGCTGGGCTGTAAGTTTTGTTTCTTTATGATCTCTATAAACTGGAATGAGTTTTTTACGTGTGAGGTGATGGATTCTGCATAGGCTGTAGTTGTTTGGCGAGAAATTTGGCTAGGTTTTGTAGAGGTGAGCCTATGGAGCTGACTATAGGTCTGAGTGGGGTTCCTTCCTTGTGTATCTTGGGGAGACCATAGAGTTTGGGGCATCTGGATGATTTCTCTCTGGGAATGATTCTTTGCTGGATCTCTTCGCTAATGGGGGAGTCTTTTATTTTGGATCTGGTGGTTTTTTCCAGGTAGGTGGTGGGATCTGTATTTAGGGGTTTGTATGTGGAGTCTTGGAGTAGGTTGGTTAATTTGGTTTGGTAGTCAGATGTGTTCATAACCACCGTGGCGTTGCCCTTTTCTGCTGGTAGGATTATTATGCTGGTGTCTTCTTTCAGGTTACGTAGTGCTGTCTGTTCCTCTTTGGGTAGTTGCTTTTGGGTGGCTTGCTGGTGGCAGAGGATGTGGTTGATTTCGAGTCGATTCTGTTTGGCGTCGTCGGGGTTGATTTTGGTCATGCTGGTTTCAACTCCACATATAATGGTTTCAGTGGGGATGTGTTTGGGAGCGACTGCAAAGTTGAATCCTTTGGAAAGGACATTGGTTTCGGCTTTGGTGAGGATCCTATCTGAGATGTTATGCCCTGTCTGCTTCATGTGTGGCTGTGAGGGAGGAGGGGTTTGTTTCTGGCGTTCTTGTAGTCTTCGGAGTTTGTTGGTGTGTGTATCTGTCTTGAGGGTGGTCTGTGTTTCGGCTCTCCAGACGGCAAGTTGTTTGGATTTGTCCCAAAGTGCGGGGTGGATCTTGTTGCTGGGTTTGAGGTGGACTGTGAGGAGATCTTTGTTAATTCGGTCTAGGAGGAATCTTTTTGTGTGAAGTTCATTTCTGATTAGGGCCAATTATGTTCTTTTCAGGATCCGTTTGGTGGCTGCAGAGTTGGAGTGGAATTTCAGTTGGAAACATGTGGGGATTAGATTTTGATCTCGGCAGTTGCGTATGATATGCGAGGTCGCATAAATGGAAGCTCTTTGGACTTTCAAGTTTTTCATATGTCCTTTGGTCAATGGTGGATTTCTCCCCGTAGGTTCAATATTGTTTTCTGAGTTTTCGCGGGATTTTGTATGTACGCTTGGGTTGTTCTTGTTGTTTCTTCCCAGTAAAATTGGAATGTGTCTTGTCTGACGTTTTCGACGAAGTCCAATTCTTCATCTCAGGCTGGTGCTTTCAGCTTCGTGCCTCGAGCATTCAATAGTTGGTCTTAGCTGTTTCTTCCTTTAACTGCCTATGTGGAGGGTAGAACTGATTGGTGGGAGCTGGCTGTGTTCTGATTGGGTGGAGGTGTGTTCTGATTGGTTAGGGGCTTGGCTGTGCTCTGATTGGCTGGGGGGTTGGCTGTGCTCTGATTGTCTGGGGGGTTGGCTGTGCTCTGATTGGCTGGGGGAGTGTTCTGTTTGGTTGTGCTCAGGTTAGTCTGAGTTGCAGAGGGATTCAAGATTTTGGGCGGCCCTGCCATTCCTTGGCTTCGCGTTCGTGGTCGTGCTTCCTCTTCATGGAGGGTGTCAGTTTGCTTCATGTATGGATTGGGGGGGTTTAAAGTGGCTAATGATGCAGCTGTGGTCTGGCTTCTGGTTTGTGGTCGTGCCTCATAGTCAGTGTGGCTTTGGGTTTGTTTTTTTGCGTGGATGTTTGGTGGTGACCTCCTGTGTGGTTTTTGTGAGTGTGGGTCTGGTATCATTTTTTGTGTTAGGGAGTCGTTTGTCAATGAGGGCGGGTTTCCAGATGGCTGGTAGGCGGGAGGTATCATCTCGCTTGTTCATGCTGTGTGGGCGTTTTTCTATCTCGATGGCTTCTCTGATTATTCTGTTATTAAAATGTTCACTTTTGGCAATGGTTCTGGTATTTTTAAAGTCCATTTCATGTCCTGTGGCTTTAAGGTGTTGGACCAGGGAAGATGTTGGTTCCTCTTTTTTGACTGAGTTCTTATGTTCTTCAATGCGTGCACTTATTCTTCTGTTGGTTTGTCCGATGTATGTGGTGGGACAAGTGGTGCATGGGATTTCGTATACTCCTTGATTTTCTAATTCAATTTTATCTTTGGGGTTTCTAAGGATGGTGGATATTTTTTTCTGTTTGTGCAGAATGCTGTTTTGATGTTGTGTTTATGAAGGATCTTACTGATTCTGTCTGTGGTGCCTTTTATGTATGGGAGGAGGGCTTTGCCGTTTTCTTGTTCTTTGTCTTGGATTTTGGTGGGGGTTTCTTTTTGGATTAGGTTTGTAATCTTATTTCTATGTAATCCATTGGATGTTAGTACATTGGTGAGAGTGTGTAGTTCGGGTTTTAGGTGTTGTTCGTCAGCTAAGCGTTTTGTTCTGGAGATGAGTGTCTTGGCTACAGAGTTGATCTGTGCTGGGTGGTGGTGTGAGAGAGCGTGCAGATAGCGGTTTGTGTGTTTTTTCTTCTGGTAGATGGTGTGTCCTAGGGAGCCATTGGATTTCTTGTAGACTAAGACATCCAGGAAGGGAAGTTGGTTGTTAGCTTCTGTTTCCATGGTGAACTGTATTTTGGGGTGTCGTCCCCCCCTTTTTTTTTGAGTTTGTGAGAATTGGTCCCTTTTTCTTCCCGTTGTCAGATTCATGAAGTTTGTCATCTACTATCTGAGCCAGATTTGGGTTTGTGATCCGATTTTTCTAGAGCTTGGGTTTCAAAGTGTTCCATGTAAGTTGGCCTGACAGGGTGAGAGGGTTATCCCATGGTGCTCCCTCTGTTTAGTTTGTATTTTTGTGTCCTTATAGATGAAAGTATTGTTGGTTAGACATGTTGGTCGATCTAGAATGTTTTTGGGGGGTTATATTTTTTTGGGATGGCTGTCAAGGCTTCTTTGATTGGCACTTGGGTGAAGAGAGATATGACATCGAAGCTCACAAGTAGGTCGCTGGGCTGTAAGTTTTGTTTCTTTGTGATCTCTATGAACTGGAATGAGTTTTTTTTACGTGTGAGGTGATGGATTCTGCATAGGGCTGTAGTTGTTTGGCGAGAAATTTGGCTAGGTTTTGTAGATGTGAGCCTATGGAGCTGACTATGTGTCTAAGTGGGGTTCTTTCTTTGTGTATCTTGGGAACCCTAGAGTTTGGGGCATCTGGCTTATTTCTCTCTGGGAATGATTCTTTTCTGATCTCATTCGCTACTGGTGAGGCTTTTACATTTTGTGATCTTGTGTTTTTCAGGTTAGGTGGCGGGATCTTGTCTTTAGGTTTGTATTTGCGTCTTGTAGTAGGTTGGTTAATTTGGTTTGGTAGTCAGATGTGTTCATAACCACCATGGCGTTGCCCTTGTCTGCTGGTAGGATTATTATGCTGGTGTTTTCTTTCAGGTTACGTAGTGCTGTCTGTTCCTCTTTGGGTAAATTGTTTTTGGGTGGCTTGCTGGTGCAGAGGATGTTGGTGATTTTGAGTCTGATTCTGTTAGCGTCGTTGGGGTTGATTTTGGTCAGGCTGGTTTCAACTCCACATATAATGGTTTCAGTTGGGATGTGTTTGGGAGCGACTGCAAAGTTGAATCCTTTGGAAAGGACATTGGTTTCGGCTTTGGTGAGGATCCTATCTGAGATGTTATGCACTATTTGTTTCATGTGTGGCTGTGAGGGAGGAGGGGTTTGTTTCTG
>NW_024096666.1:0-101487 GCF_016545835.1 Crotalus tigris
AAATAAGCAACAAAATAAATACTGAAAAAGAAACAAAAGCTAAGCTATTAAAATGCTGTGAAATGAAAGCAAAACCTGACTACGCCACCACTACTCAAAACCCACAAGAGCTTTCATTCAGCCCACCAGAAGTTTTATTTACTTCTCCTTTGTGAGCTCATCTACCTGTCGCCACCATTATCAAGCATGACCTCACAAAGGAAAAGCAAAGCAAACTGATGGGCTGAATGGATGCTACTCAGAGATTTATTCCTTTTTGTAATATTTCAGTATTTTTCAATATTGGGAAAAATGTAATTACAAAATCCCGTTGATGCGTTTGGTGGAATCAGAGGCTGAAGTAAGAAAAAAAAAACACCTTAGAAAAATTAGTGCCACTGAAGAAAGCAGGGAGATTGTTGGAGAAATATGCACAATTTAAACTGAAAAAGTGGTGCAGAGGTGAGAGACCAGAATTGGAGATATTCTTGCTCTTGCAAAAAGCAACTTTCCCTTTCTCCAACCCCCCTTTTCTCTAGCTAGTAATTGTTACTTTTGTATTTTAGCCCTACTTTGGACATTATTATATTTCTTTGGATCATATTAATTGTTATTATTAGTAGTAAAACAAGTTCCCCTGTATGCTTTTCCATTCGGTATAGAGTCAGTAATTGAAATATGAGAATAAAGAATATTTTCCCCAAACTTCTGCCATTACAGCTTGACATAGCAGCAGCTTTCCTCTCTCTCACCCACTTCCAGACCAATTCAGGGCTACAAAAAAATGATACGAAAATGTCAAATATAACACAGCAATTAAGTTCACAGCATATTGTCAACAATAACATCAGTGGGACTTCTTGAGTTTGGTTTAGTTTTTTACTTCCTAATAGTCATCTCCCATAATTCTCTGGTTTCCAGAGTACAAGGTATCAGTCGGTTTCTCCTCAACTTTGAGGATGCAAAGACGTCAGAGAAGTCTGTCACATCAAGTTGCAAATGTGCATGTGTAAAATTTCCCAGGCCTAACAAATATAATCCTCAGGCACCTGCTAGCCATCGTAATCACTGGTAAGAGATGGGCGTGTCCATCGAGGGAGACACTGCTGGCATTCCTGGGCTCTCAACTTCACCCCACGTTTCTGCCATGTTTTACCAGGAGCCTCAGTGATTTACCTATCCTTCACCTACACTTGGATGTGGCCCTTCGGTCATGGCTGGTGCTGCCTCGTGGTACTGGCAGTCTTCGGGAGGGATGGGGGTTTTCAGCATGTGTGGAAAAGTGGGACCATGGCAGATATGGAATTTGGCACTTTGAAATATGATGTCATTGTGATCGGGGGCCTTGGGTGACACTGCAGAAAGAGCCACTCATCTTTCTCTGTGGTGCAAAGCCAATTTGCCCTCCTACAATGCAACTTGGGAAGCGCACAAGCATTTCCTATAACAGGGATTGTATCTTGGCAAAGAAAACTACTACTCTGCAATAGCATTGTGGTTTCCTGGCTACTGTAACAATGCCATATGATAACAACAACAACAACCAAAACTAAACCTTTCTAAGGGGATAGCCTACTGCACATCCTTCTGATTAGCTACAGTGCCTGGGACACACCTCCTTCCCCCCACCAGCTGGACACGTCCCTGGCAGCCATGTTATCCTAAGCTCCTGTGTTTTGCTCTTGTGTTTTGCGTTGGTCAGCAGCTGCCATTTTTTATTATCTTATGCATATAAATCTTGTGGTGGGATAATGATGGCCCATTAGACCAATGAACCTACATCAACCAATGTTTTATCACCTGCTCCAGAAGTTCAACCCGTACTTTTCCCTGGGGCCACCTTTTTAATTTCTCCTCAGGCTGTATGAAGCATGCTCCTATTGGTGTTCCTGATAAAGAATTATCTTTATGAGCATTTTGTAACTTGGTTTAAACATAATTTATTCAGAATAAAATTTGGGTTAAGATTGTGTAATATATTTCTTGGGTTTTTAAAATTATTTTTGTGACTGTTTTTAATATCTCTTGTTGCATGGGGTAATTTTTAAGTTTTACTCATATGCTATTAGTACTTTGCAAGAGTGAATCCAGCAATTGTGATTTATTTAACAGATTGCAGTAAAATGTGAACTGCATTGGGTGCCAGTTTGTTTTCCAGTCCAATTCAATGTGTTGGTTATCACCTTTAAAATCCTTCATGGCCTGGGATCAGTTTACATAAGGAAGTGCCTTGTCCTAGCGCGTCGCACCCAGTTAGGCGGAAAGGGTATGTTACAGACCCTGTCAGTTAAAGAATTTCTACTGGAGGGATCTAAGAAGAGAGCATTCTCTGCCATTGCCCCCTGGATCATCTTGCCTCCAGAGGTGATGTTGGCCCCCACTCTCCTGGCCTTCCAAAGAGCTTGAACAGCTGGCTCTGCCAATTCATGTGGAGATCAAAGAGCAGCATGCCACTTTGGGAGGGCCTGGTGTAAGCCTTAGAGAAAGTCCTTCCTCCTCATTCAGTTTTCATTCTGTTTCAATTCTTATCTTTTATTGCATGGAAAGGTCTTTTCTCAAAAAATATGGAAATTGTACTCATTGCACTAGCACATTGAAGGTTGAGCTATGTGAGGTCCTATATTAAAGAGGACTGTATGTTCTTTGAAGGCATTCTTCAGATTATGTCATCTGAAGGTAAAGAACTAAAAGAAAAGGGACTAGAGCAGGGGTCTTCAAAGTTGGCCCTTTTATGACTTATGGACGTCAACTCCCAGAATTCCTCAGCCAGCGTGCCTGGCCGAGGAATTATGGGAGTTGATGTCCACAAGTCATAAAAGGGCCAAGTTTGAAAACCCCTGGACTAGGGCTTTGGAAATTGCTCATTAAAGGCCTCTGGGTAGATCTCAATCATCTCTCTTTCATGTATTTCTCTTAAATTTGTATCTTTGTTTTTGGGTGACTATATAATGCAAGTGTATTTCTTTCTTTGATTTTCTTTTAGTCAGACATTTTTTTTTTTTTGGAGGATGCATATAGTACACTGGTTTTGAAAGTCAGCTTTTCTTCTTTGACAAGAGAGAGCTAGCAGCCCCAATGAACACTTTCTGCTGAGCCATCATTTCTCCCATGAGCTTTAATTCAAAATCAAGATGACCAAAAGGCAATGCTGACAGATTAAGAAACCTTTTCACCTTTTTATTTTTCCTTGAGAAAAGTGAGATAGTAAGAGAAGTACTACTCAGTGGCTACTGACTATTTCAGCTCTGAAATCTAGCGGAAAAGGTTAACATTTTCAACAGCTCCAAATCAACATTACCAAAGGCCAAAGCTTGAGAGGTAACCTCTCTTTTAGGCAACTGATGCTCTTTGGTTTTATTTATGCAATACTGAACCTGTGCTGAAATTCATTTAAAATGCAGTGTATGTTTAAATTTTATTTTAGCAGCACAGAGTTAAGCAAAGAAGCTGCAGGGAAATCAGTTGTGTTTTTTTTAAAGGAAAGGATAGCTTCTTCCTATCTTGGAACTATAGTTAAGTTTCTGTAGCATATTCACGACTGATGTAAACATTTTGACAGGAAAAGGTCTTGGTAGCAACTGCCAGTGGAAAGCTATCCAAGAATCAATGTAGTATGACTCACAACATAAGACACAATTTTCTGTGCATAGAAACAAAACTGATAGGATGACAAGAGATTTAAAAAAAGCTATTCTGATCTGAAATTGCAGACTGACCTTGTCTTTCAGTGGGAGTCTTTCCAAAAGTTAAATTTGATAGTGCACGTTCCATAGATCTAAGGTCTGTAAACTGACAACAATAATTGCAAGAGTTCCCACTGTGTCTTATTTCCTTTTTTTTTTTTCCCTCAGCTAAATATTCAACAAGAATATTCCTATGCAGTGTGATCCTTTTGGAAGAAACCATTTTGAATGACTCTTTGCAGACAGCTTGTGCTAGTATCCTTTCTTTATCAGTTGGCCACCACTGGTGGACTTATCTGGAGGTGGTTTTGGCAGATTGTAATTTTGATTAGCTAGAATGACTCTGAGTTAGCACTGGGCCAGGATCCTGGGGAAATTAAATGCTGCTCATTGCTGCATCTGTTTCCAGGTTAATCCTTAGCTAGGTTAGTCCTTTGATTCTTGCTAGAAAAGAATTCAAACATGGGCTTCCGGTTCTGCGCAGCTAGCGCACCAGCCGATGGATCAAGACTATCTGATCCCTATGGCTGATTTCTCTCTGTTTGGGGACCCTAAATGGGCCCAAAGCCACCCCAGAGACGTGGCAAGGAAGGAGGGAAGCTCCGTCAATCCTGGGGAGGCGGCAGTCGATCTGGACATCTGGGAAAAGCTCTCCAAAAACTGACAGAAGAAAGGCTAGCGTCATTCATGAATCTAGCCCAAGCTACATGCAACCAAAGCCAAAAAGCACTAAACTGAGTGTGATTTTAAACAGCATGACTGAACTGGGTAAGAATATTGATTTTCTCTCTTCTACCTGACTGATTTCCAAAAAGAAAAAGAAAAAAAAACCAGAAGTAAAAATCCTCCGAAAGTGGGGGGGGTGTCTTTGTTCTACCCTACTCTAAATGGAAGCGGTGAATTAAGTTTATGGGGGGGGGATTGAAAGATGGACTGGTGCTGACATCTAGTGCTGGATGAAAATACTGCCCTAAATATACACTCCAGAAAGAGAAGCCTGTTGTCATGACCTTCAAGATGTTGATTAAACTGGACTATCTACAAAGTGAGAACTACAAAACTTAGAAAAAATTGACCTTCCTGGATTATAAATATTTTTTAAAATTGTGACTTTAAAATGATTGGCAGAGAAAGAACTTTTGGTCATTATGGAGCATCAGAAATCTGCAGAAAGAATATACCAAGAAAAAATAAATACTTACCAGGAGGAAATGTTTGTTCTGTTACAACAAATGTAAATGATATTAACTTCAAACCATGAGGAAATTAAAAATGAATTTGAAAATTTAAATGAATGCATTCTCAATTTAACATCACAACAATCAAATGATCAGAAAACAAAAAATGAGAGAAATCATGTAAAGCAGACAACTGAACATAAGCTAGTGGAGACTCAAGTGGAGAAACATTGAACATTCTTTTTCTCTTTTTCTTTTTCTCTCTCACGTCTTTTCTTTTTCTATGTCTTTCTCTTGTGTTTTTTTCTTACTTATTTTTTAAGATATGAAAATAGATTTAAATACTGTAAAGTAATTAATTCTGGGATAATTTTAACCAGTAGAAATGTTTTGAACATTGTAGGGAAAATAAATTTAAATAATAATTGTAAACAGGATTTGTGATGAGGCAAACAAGATGACCAGATAGAAAAGAAGTATGATATTGATGAGATTATTATTGGTAGAAATTTTAGAAAAATCTTTATATTTAATTGTTACCTATCAAATTAATAAGAATTGTATTAACTTAGGTTGGAAAGAGAATATTATTGGAAGAAGAGAAAATCAAGTAAAGTTATAATGTGGATTTTGGAATATAGAAATTAACCGATAGTGATTACTTTGTAAATATAAACCCAGACAACACACTGTTTACCAAATATCAAGATGTTTATATTTAAAAAAACAATTATATATATATATATATATATATATATATATATATATATATATATGTTTTCTGAGGTTTTCGCGGGTATTTGTATGTAGGTCTTTGGACAACTGGACAACTGGACAACTTCCTCACACACCTCAACAGCCTACACCCCAAAATACAGTTCACCATGGAAACAGAAGCTAACAACCAACTTCCCTTCCTGGATGTCTTAGTCTACAAGAAATCCAATGGCTCCCTAGGACACACCATCTACCATAAGAAAACACACACAAACCGCTATCTGCACGCTCTCTCACACCACCACCCAGCACAGATCAACTCTGTAGCCAAGACACTCATCTCCAGAACAAAACGCTTAGCTGACGAACAACACCTAAAACCCGAACTACACACTCTCACCAATGTACTAACATCCAATGGATTCCCTAGAAATAAGATTACAAACCTAATCCAAAAAGAAACCCCCACTAAAATCCAAGACAAAGAACAAGAAAACGGCAAAGCCCTCCTCCCATACATAAAAGGCACCACAGACAGAATCATTAAGATCCTCCATAAACACAACATCAAAACAGCATTCTGCACAAACAGAAAAATATCCACCATCCTTAGAAACCCCAAAGATAAAATTGAATTAGAAAATCAAGGAGTATACTAAATCCCATGCACCACTTTTCCCACCACATACATCGGACAAACCAACAGAAGAATAAGTGCACGCATTGAAGAACATAAGAACTCAGTCAAAAAGAGGAACCAACATCTTCCCTGGTCCAACACCTTAAAGCCACAGGACATGAAATTGACTTTAAAAATACCAGAACCATTGCCAAAAGTGAACATTTTAATAACAGAATAATCAGAGAAGCCATCGAGATAGAAAAACGCCCACACAGCATGAACAAGCGAGATGATACCTCCCGCCTACCAGCCATTTGGAAACCCGCCCTAATTGACAAACGACTCCCTAACACAAAAAATGATACCAGACCCACACTCACAAAAACCACACAGGAGGTCACCACCAAACATCCACGCAAAAAACAAACCCAAAGCCACACTGACTATGAGGCACGACCACAAACCAGAAGCCAGACCACAGCTGCATCATTAGCCCCTTTAAACCCCCCCAATCCATACATGAAGCAAACTGACACCCTCCAGGAAGAGGAAGCACGACCACGAACGCGAAGCCAAGGAATGGCAGGGCAGCCCAAAATCTTGAATCCCTCTGCAACTCAGACTAACCTGAGCACAACCAAACAGAACACTCCCCCAGCCATCAGAGCACAGCCAAGCCCCTAACCATTCATAACACACCTCCACCCAATCAGAACACAGCCAAGCTCCCACCCAATCAGTTCATACCCCCACTGGCAGTTAAAAGGAATAAACAGCTAAGACCACACATTTCTGCTCAAAGCACGAAGCTGAAAGCACCAGCCTGAAGATGACGAATGGGACTTCGTCGAAACGTCGCCAAGACACTTCCAATTTTACGTGGGAGAAAACCCGAACAACAAAGACCTACATATATATATATATATATATATATATATATATATATATATATATATATATACCTGGCTGAGGAATTCTGGGAGTTGAAGTCCACAAGTCATAAAATGGCCAAGTTTGAAGACCTGTGGGATAGTTATACAAAGTTTAAAGGCTGAGATGGATGGCATTTTCTCTTGTTTCAGGGAATGGACATTGGTTTGTTTTTAAGCACAATAAAATCTGCTTTAGATTTAGCTCCATAGTTTTTATGTTTCATGATTGCAAATTGCAGAAAATGGCAACCTCATTTCTCAGCAACAAGAATCAGAGGAGGCTCTTCGAGCCATCCCCAGAATTGTTCAGGAGCCAAATGAGTTGTGGAACTGTATATTGACCACCACTGGGATAAAGAAATAATTAACATTCTGTTGGACTTAACATAGAGGAATTGTGGAGAGTATTCTGGCATAAGAGAAAACAGAGATATACTTTTAATGACATTGATGAGGTAAACTAGTGGTAGGTAATCTTTTGCACTTTAACTCAACTACAAAGAGCCTTAGGTGATATTGTGGTGATACAATAATGTCATCGAGGCACATGGCATGGAGCTGAAATGTTGTGGGGGAGGGATTGCAGGGATATCTATATTAAGCCTATCAGAGGTTAGCACACTTACTTTAGATTTTATTAATCCACCTGCAAAACATTATGCTATTAAAAAATTGCCCGCCAATTTTAGTGATACAAATTGGGGAGAGGTCTAGAGGAACCGCATCAGCTGTAAGTTTCTGACCTTGGCTGCAGCCTGCAATTTTGTATTTGGCACACCTGGTAGAGAATTTCGCTATCGTTTCTGTTCCATCATGCCATCTCTCTGTCTTTAGTGTACTGCAGATATTTCCTCGGAGCTAATTAAGTTAAAGTCTTCCTGTGGGCTTTTTTTTTTTTTTAACCTGGCTCTTGATTTTATTAGCAGGAATAAGAGGTAGGGTCTAGGAGAAGTTATTTTAAGGAAAGGAATAAGAACAAAGAAAGGGTGAGCATGTGGAGCTGTAACCAGTTCCCTGCTGAGACATCTTATTTCCTTTATGTATACATCAGTATTCATCCCAGAGGCTAAGAGAAGGGGTTTTTTTTCCCTTGTAGGTTATTTGGTTTGCTTCAGGGGAATTTCTCAAGATAACAAGCCTACTATAAGCCCGTCTGAAAAAACTAGGCCAACACCAAAGTGCCATCTAGTGTTCATATGGATTTTTCCAGCCCAGATAAGGGAAGCCTATTATGCTGAGGAATTCCTGATTTGCCCAGAGCTTCTCTGCCTCCCCCCTTTGAAGTTAGTGCTGCTGTCATTATGTTTAAAGATGAAATAGCAACATTTTGCCTTGAATGCCCCAAATATCTGATAGCGCCTTGAGCATTTTACAAAACTAACAAGCTGGTGCTGTCTTTGTCAAATAGTCTGCTGGCTCCTAGTTTCTGTAACTAACTGGAACATTCAGGGCTCTGATGAAAGCCCTGGTAGCTTTGTAGAAATGCTCAGGGCAATATCAGATGTGACCTCAGCTTCATCTGCACCTGCTGCACAAGAGCAGGGCTACTGTGAAACTTTCCACCACGTGCCGCATTTTGCCTGCACTGGGTCAGGCCCTACCTGAATATACCCTGAAACAACCTAACATAAACACACATGCACATGCATAGACACACAGAGTTATAAGATAGTGAAACCACGGGCGAATTATGGAAATGGTTGCTCATTACTCCTATTTGTTAAATTTAGAGATTAGGTTGTCATGGTGATTTACATCCTTTACATGATGTCATACTTTTACATCATTTGTCTGGTTATTGCGGAGATGACCTAACTGATGCAGTTGTACCATTGCTTCATTACTGACTTGTAGTAAATTGCCAAAGAGTTCATCAGATAGTTGCTTTCTGATGTTTCTTGGATGTTTCCAGTTTTTAATTCAGCTCCTCAGGTTAAAATCTGGCTTGGTTTCTCAATAATTGGAAGAACTTTGGTGGAAGGTCCATACAGAGTCATAGAAGTGCAGGGTTAGAAGGAATCCTGGAAGTCTTCTAGTGCAACCTATTACTAAAGGTAGAAGAACTTTTACCCTCCCAGACAAGTGATTGTCCAATTTTTTTCTTAAATGCTCCCATGGTGGAGTGCTCTCCGGGAGGCAATCTAATCTATTGATTAATTGCTCTCACTGTGGGAAAATTTCTTCTTAGTTCTAGGTTGTTTCGCTCCTTGAGTAGTTTCCATCCATTGCCTCTTGTCTTGCCCTCAGGTGCTTTTGAGAATAAGTCAATCCCCTCATCTCTAGAACTGACCTTCAAGTATTGGAAGAAAACTATCAAGTTACGCTTAAACCCTCTCTTCGATAGGCTAGACATATCTTTCCCCCTTAACCATTCAACATACAATTTAGCCTCCAGACTCTTTACCATATATATACGTTTTCCATAGCAAACTTACTATTCCAATCCACTTTAAAAAAAAAAATCTCTTCTTTAAAATAAAAAGGGAAATGAAAGGAGAAAAAAGATAAAGAATGTACGTGCACATATATATTACATAAAAGTTTCAATAAAGGACTATATTTCTAATTACCCATACATATTCAAAAGAACATTGTAAGATAACTGACTTTATTCTGCTACAGTAGGGTTTTCTTTCCTTTACACTTCATTAAGCTTGATGTAAATAGATCCAAGCAATGTCCATATAATTAGCCAATATGTTGTATTCTGGAAAGGTTCTGTAGTTACAGACATATAGGTACAGAGACTAGGATGCAGCAGAAAGGGTAGGCTGTGCATTAGGTGATTTATAGCAGCTGACAATAAATTCAAGAGGATTTTTGACTCCCTCGAGCAGTGAAAAGATCATATCATCTTCTCTGGTATACCTTTACTCCTGAGAATTAAAAATAGTCCAGCAAATGTTTGGAAACATTGCTGCATGAAAAGAAATGTGTCTGGACTAAAATCATCTAAGACAAATTGTAGTCTAGAATGTATGTCTATGGCAGCATTTTAAGTCCTGCAGGAAGGAGTTTATAATAGAAATACTGACAGGCATTTAACTATACCATTGCCTTGGAGGACTGTTGTAATAATTGGATTTGGGGAGGGAATGCAAAGCTAATTTTACAAATACTTTCTGCCTGAGGAATAGCCATCATTTTTGTCTGAAACAGCTATGACATAAACAAAGAAAGCATGGAGCACCCATGTTTTGGAGAGTGGATGCTAGAGAAAGAAATGGCAAAATTGCCTTTCAAAGTAGATCCTTTGTAAAACACCAAGAGAACACAGTCCCTGAAGAAATGTAATTGATGGATTCTGCTGAGGTACTCAAAATTACATTGACGAGATCTTAGTTTGTTCTTCAAAGTGACATTTTATGCAGAAAGGTAATTTCTCTAATCTCATGATAAAGAAATGATGAATCTGAGATATTTAACAAAAGAAAATAAATTAAAAAAAACACAGAATAGCCAAACATATAAGGATAGATACGTTACATCTGAAATGGGAGCTGTTGGCTTTATTAAAGTCCTTGGCTTCTGCCCAGTCAAAATAGATTTCTTAGTTCGCTTTTTGAGTTGCCAGAGAAAAGACAGACCCCACCCAGACAAAAATCAATGGTTACAACTCTCCTACCGGTAGATGAGAATATGAAAGGGGCATGCACATGGATGCACAGGATCTGGTGGTTTGGGCCTTCCCAATAAGGGTCTCCAAACCTTCCCCCCACATCCCCGTAGATTCTTCCTACAACTCTTGGGGAAAGCCAACTTGATATGTAACCAGCTGTCACTTTACTCTAGAGAAATCCATCCAGATATTTACCAGAAAGAGGAAAATGACAACCTCCTTCTTCCAGCAACCAACCTGACATGGCAGAAAAGCAGGTGCTCTCCGCACAGTATAATGGTTCTTTCTAAATCTTTATTTTGTATAATAGATTCAGAGATTTGAAATGAAGTTGGAAAAAAGATAGGGGAGGAGGAATGGACAGCGATTCTCAGGGTTCAACCACACAGCCTTCTTCCCTTGCTGGGCAGAAGCCTCACTTACCATTTGCTGATGCATTTTGATCTATAGAGGAGAATGTTTGTAACTCAGAGCTGAAATGAGGGACCTTGGTGCTCCCTGAGCTGGATTGTTTTCCTGCAGATATTTCATTACCAAAGTTGGTAACATCCTCACTACTATTAGGGGGTGGAGTTTGGTCTCATTTTATATTGATTTATATTGACGGCACTCTGACAAATTGGCCATCAACAGTCATATTGACATAAACAACATTTACATACCATTCAAAAAAGACAACCAACAAGCCGAAAGGGGGACAAAAAGACCAAAACACCTCCTCACCAGCAGTCAACACCCAGATGAGCAGAGATTAAAATCAAGTTTAACATTAGACTAACAATCAAGAAGCAAACAATACCCCAAACAAGCTAACAGTAAACAGCCCAACCAAGGAACCACAAAAATTACTCCCGTCAACACGGACAGGGGAGCCATTAGAATATAAAATGAGAGCAAACCTCAGTCCCTACTAACACTGATAATGTTACCTAGTTTGGAAACAATCAAGCTCAGACAATGCCAAGCATCTCATATTTTGATCTCCTCAGAATATATAAATCAGAAATCTAAAATCTTGCTAGTCAGGATAGTTTTCACCCAAAGTTCCTCTGGTCCACTTCAGAAGCAGCTGCTGCTCATCTATTCTTGCTGGACCACCTTTGCTGTCACTCCTCAATTCCATGGAGCGATCATTCTGGAGATCAGAAAATTAACCACTCCCTTTTCTTGCCTCGGATGCCTATGGTAGGACAAGCAATGGGAAGAAAAGAGTAGAATGTATTTCTTCTTTCTCACAACTTTCTAATCACCCTGATTAATCATCAAGAATTTAATCTCTATAGCAAATATGGGTGATATTTTGTATAGCATTACATTAAGCCTGACTGTGGTGAATTTGTGCCTCAGCAAATCTCTAACTGCTTCTGTGCGCTTGCAAATATAGTTGTCTGGAAAGAGATGTCCATCGCACTACCTACATTATGGGTTGTTCCTGATCACTAATAATGCCCATTTTACCCTAAATATAAGTCCGTTACTTACCTGTAATTCAGCTTTATGGTTTCATATGTGGGCTGCTCACAGCAGGGAAAGAGATCTATCTATTACAGGTAGCCCTCAATTTACAACAGTTCATTTAGTGACCATTCAAAGTTACAACGGCACTGAAAAAAGTGACTTATGATCATTTTTCCATACTTACAACCATTGCTTCCCCGTGGTCACGTGATCAAAATTCGGATGTTCGGCAGCTAGTTCCTATTTATAACAGATGCAGTGCCCCAGGGTCAAATGATCTCTTTTTGTGACCATCTGACAAGCAAAGTCAACGAGATAGCTAGATTCCCTTAACGGCCGTGCTACTAACTTAACAACTGCGGTGACCAACTTAGCAACTGGAGCAAGAAAGGTCATAAAATGGGGGCAAACTTCACTTAGCAATAGAAATTTTGGTCTCAATTGTGGTCATAAGTCGAGGACTACCTATATACATATGAACACACATATACACGCACGCGCGCGCGCACACACACACACACACAAAAAAAAAAAAACCTTGTATTGCCTAGCAATAAAATTGGAATTTAAAACAGTTTGAGAAGTTATTTTTGAACATGGGTCCCTGTGAGTGATACTTTCCTTTGCACTTTCTCCCTGGCTGTAGCTGAGCTCTCCTGGATAATGTTATGCACAGGCCCCCTTCACTGAGCAATAAAAATTTACAGAGTTGCAGAGTATTGGTTTCTTTTTGAAGGAAATCGCTGGAGGCTTAAAGGATCTTATAATAGACGCATTTATTTACCGCTATGCCAACTAAGCATAGGTGGAGATATCACATTTAAGCCTCTCGACAGACAACTTAAATCCACTATTTCCAGATCAAACACCTGGGGAGAAAGACAACAGCCAAAAGTTTTTACAGAACCCAAACTCATTATTCTGTCTCTCTTCATCTCTTCTCAGAATTAAAGCTTCTCCCCCCCCCCCACATAAGATGTAGAATACATTATCCTCAGGTGTGAGAATTGGAGAGGGGAAAAGCAGAGCATTTTATTAAAATTATCCAGATTTTTAAAAAGTGTATAGCTATTTGCTAGCCATTTTGGAGTGTGTGTTGATAATGTGACTAATCAAGGAGATATTTTGCCTGGAATGTATAAGTGGTTTCTGCCATAATGCCTGCTTTTCTTATCCCAGGTAGCTCTCCACTTATAACCATAATGTGAGCCCAAAATTTTCATTGCTAAGAGAGACATTTGTTAAGTGAGTTTGCCCCATTTTGTGACCTGTTGTTCTGTCCCAGCCTACATCCGTCCTTGTTACATCACAAGAACAAACCCCTCTTAAACAGTAGGCTGGGAAAACCAACCTCTTTTTATTTCCAAAACAGTCCTGATAAGTTTTTCTCCAAAACAAAAAACACAGAATACTTTCCTAACAGATAATTGGTTACAAAAGCAAACAGAGCAGACGTTTAAACAAGAAATTCACTGATAAAACAAAACAGACCATGATCCTTGGAAGTTCTTTACAATGGCTACCTATCTTTCTTAGATATTTTCTTTTCTTTTTATTTTCTTTTTTCTTTTTCTGTTTTTTCTTTTCTTTCTTCTTGTATTTTTTTTATATATTGTTTATTATTTTATAATTTGTTTAATTAACGTATTTAGATTTGTTTATGATTTATAAGTGTTTCAAGATTCTTTTAAAAATTTTTTAATTAAGCCTGTATTCAGCTCTGGGAAGATTGGGGGAGGATAGGGGAGGGGTGGGAGGGTGTGGGGGAGGGGAATCTTTTCTTTTTGTAAAACCTAAAAATTTTCAATTAAAAAAAAAGAACAAATCCCTCTTAAACAGCAGGCTGGGAAAACCAACCTCTTTTTATTTCCAAAACAATCCTGATAAAACACAGAATACTTTCCTAACAGATAATTGGTTACAAAAGCAAACAGAGCAGACGTTTAAACAAGAAATTCACTAATAAAACAAAGCAGACCATGATCCTTGGAAGTTCTTTACAAATGGCTGCCTTCAGCAACCAGCACCGCCCACACCTTCCCTTTTTATAAAGCAGTTCCAAGGCGTGGCTTCTCAATGCATTCTCCTCCTCCCCTGGAGTTGTCGTATTGACTGCTACTGATCTGCTCTAGCTAATTGCCTGCATCTACAAGCATTAATCATGCCCATCAGCTGTGAATCCTCCAAATCCGACTCACTCTCCCCACACAGCTGAGCTTTATCCGTAACACGACTGGAGGGGCCAGGCTCTTCATGAGACCGTGAGTCTTGTAATTCATCAGAGCCTCCCTCTCACCCTGATGGGTCTCCAAATGCATCCTCCACCTCCTCCTCAGATTCCCCAGACTCAGCTGTTGGGAACACAGGCTGGCATGGAATCACGACACTATCCCGCACCGCAGGGCCCTTCCCCCGGGTCTGCCAATCCAGATGGGGTCGGGATGGGAATTGTTCATGAAAGGCAGTCACCAAGACAGGAGCATGAATGGTAGTCGCATCCTCCCAGGTGAACTCCTCCGGTCCATAGTGTTTCCATTCGATCAGGTACTTAAAGCGACCTTTCACCCAACGGGAGTCCCGAATGCTGGCAACCTCGTACTCGGGAGCACTGTCTCCATCACATTCTTCTGGTGGGGGAGGTTCGGCTCAGTGAAGTGGACACGCCAATTGCTCAGGGACCAACAGAAACTGGTAAAAGACCGGATGTACCTGTAGGGAACGTGGCAGAGTTAAGCGATAGGTGACTGCATTGATGACAGCCTCAATTGGGAACAGTCCAAAATATCAGTGATCTAATTTCTTGGCTGGCCAGGTTGACAGTAGGTTCCTGGTGGACAGCCATACCCAATCTCCCACAGTTAGTGGAGGCGTATCCCACCTCGACCAATCAGCAAACCTTTTGTAGTCAGCCTTGGCCTTCTCTAATTGTCACCGCACCAATCGATGGATCACCTGTAACTCTGCCATGTAGTCGTTTGCTGTTGGTACCAGTGAGTCTAGCGAGGAAAGAGGGAAAAACCAGGGGTGATGTCCCACATTGGCCAAGAACAGTGTTATCTGCGTGGAGGTGTGCTGCGAGTTATTGAATGCGAACTCAGCCACCGCCAGATAGTCCACCCAATTGTTCTGCTGCTGATTGACATAGGAGCACAGATATTGCTCGAGGATCCCGATGACCTTCTTGGTCCCTCCGTCAGTTTGGGGAAGATATGTGGACGAGAGGCAGATCTTGACATCCAACACATGCATCAACCCCTGCCAGAAACGGGCTGTGAACTGGGCCCTTCTATTAGACACGACCCTATCAGGAGGCTGTGCAGCCGGAACACCTGCTGGATGAACATACGACCGGTGGCATGGCTAGATGGCAAGCCATGGCATGGGATAAAATGCGCCATCTTGGTCAGCATGTCCATCACCACGAACACCATTGTGAATCCAGAAGACGGGGGTAAGTCCGTCAGGAAGTCCATGGACACAGCCCCCCAGGGTCTTTTAGGTGTCAGCAAGGGCTGCAGTACCAGAGAGCAGGCTTATCATAAACCCCATGTTATCCCGGTCAGTGGGGAAATCAGCTGCTCTCACACTGATAAATAGCTGGCATTGTCCCATGAAAACAGGAAACATGTCTGGATTGCCATCAAATTTGTCCGGCATTGCAACTTGGCATTTTCTCCTGGGTGGTGGAGCAGCAGGGATATATGCTTGGAGCTGAGCCACTTGGGCTGATAAAAAAGCCAGCTGCTGGGAGAGCTGGGTATTCTTAGCACATAGCTGCTCCATAATAGTAGGGGGTTAGGCTGAAGGCAAAGAGTTCTGTCCCAGCCTACGTCCATCCTTGTTACATCACAAGAACAAACCCTTCTTGGTGGACTCAAGGTACCGAATTTGAAATTGTATTATGATACTGTGGCTTTAACATTAATTAGTGATTGGGTTAATTTAACAAATGTAGAAGTACTCCTCTTAGAGGGTTGGGATTTGCTTTTCGGATGGCATGCCTATTTAATTTTCAGTAAAAAGGTTGACAGGGTTTTTAAATCTCATATTATAAGGACTTCTTTACTTTGGGTTTGGAAGAAATATTATAGAAATGATTTTAAAATTCCATTATGGGCTATACCATGGTATGCGACAGAAGGGATAAGGAGAGGAGTCAAGATGGATAGTGTTTTTTATGCACAATTACTTAGATGGGATGGTAAAAATTGGCAATTAAAATCTCTGGAAGATTTAACACAAGAAAATATTATTTATTCATGGTTTCAGTATAGACAAATAGTAGAGAGGTGGAAGATAGATCGTAATTTGGGTTTGCTTAGAGAAGATGAGAATTTGTTAAAACAAATAAAAGATCAAAGACGAACTCACATTAAGAGAATTTACGGGGTGTTAGTAGAGTTGGATTCAGAAGCAGAATTAGTTAAAGAATGTATGGTTAAATGGGCACAAAATTTTGAGGAACCGGTCTTATTAGATACCTGGGAGATTATTTGGGTGAGGAATGTTAAATTTACACAAGCCCAAAATTTAAGGGAAAACTTTTATAAAATGTTTTATAGATGGCACCTTGATCCACAAAAAATGTCTAATATGTATCCTGACTTGCAGCCTAAATGTTGGAGATGTGGATGTTTGGATGCTACTTATTACCATATCTGGTGGTTATGTAAAAATATAAAAGCTTTTTGGATTAAAATATGGTGGAATATTCAAAGAATTTTCAGAAGAAGGATAAAATTTACCCCACAATTGTTTTTGTTAGGTATTGTTTCTGATTGTGACAGTAAAGAGATTATATTGATGTTAAATTTAATTACAGCGGCCAGGTTGTTAGTAGGGCAATGTTGGAAGAAGGAATCTTTGCCTACATTGCAAGAATGGTTTTTTAAAGTTTCTTATTTGGCGGAAATGGCAAAGATTTCGGCTTTCTCGAAAGATCAATCGCAGGAGAAGTATCTCCTGGTATGGAAAAGATGGATAGATTTCATACAATATAAGTTGGATATAAAAAAATATTACTTAGTTTTTGAATAATTTATAATTAAAGTTTAAGATATTTCTTAGATATTTTCTTTTATTTTTATTTTCTTTTTTCTTTTTCTGTTTTTTCTTTTCTTTCTTCTTGTATTTTTTAATATATTGTTGTTTATTATTTTATAATTTGTTTAATTAACGTATTTAGATTTGTTTATGGTTTATAAGTGTTTCAAGATTCTTTTAAATTTTTTTAAATTAAGCCTGTATTCAGCTCTGGGAAGATTGGGGGAGGATAGGGGAGGGGTGGGAGGGTGTGGGGGAGGGGAATCTTTTCTTTTTGTAAAACCTAAAAATTTTCAATAAAAAAAAAAAAGAACAAATCCCTCTTAAACAGCAGGCTGGGAAAACCAACCTCTTTTTATTTCCAAAACAATCCTGATAAAACACAGAATACTTTCCTAACAGATAATTGGTTACAAAAGCAAACAGAGCAGACGTTTAAACAAGAAATTCACTAATAAAACAAAACAGACCATGATCCTTGGAAGTTCTTTACAAATGGCTGCCTTCAGCAACCAGCACCGCCCACACCTTCCCTTTTTATAAAGCAGTTCCAAGGCGTGGCTTCTCAATGCATTCTCCTCCTCCCCTGGAGTTGTCGTATTGACTGCTGCTGATCTGGTCTAGCTAATTGCCTGCATCTACAAGCATCAATCATGTCCATCAGCTGTGAATCCTCCAAATCCGACTCACTCTCCCCACACAGCTGAGCTTCATCCACAACACGATTGGAGGGGCCAGGCTCTTCATCAGACCATGAATCTTGTAATTCATCAGAGCCTCCCTCTGACCCTGATGGCCCTCCAAAAGCCTCCTCCACAGATTCCCCGGACTCAGCTGTTGGGAACACAGGCTGGCACGGAATCACGACACCTGTCATGCCATAGTTGTTGAGTGAGTCACTGCAGTTGTTAAGGTAGTAACACAGCTGTAAAGTGAATCTGGCTTCCCCATTGACTTTGCTTGCCAGAAGGTCACAAAAGGGGATCACAGGACCCCTGGACACTGCAGCCATCATAAATATGAGTCGGATATCAAGTGTCTGAATTTTGATCAACCAATGGAACAGCTTGCCTTTAGAAATTGTGAAAGCCCTGGAGGCTTTCAAAAAGAGACTGGACAACCATGTGTCTGAAATGGTATTGGGTCTCCTGCTTGAGCAGAAGGTTGCACTAGATGACCTTCATGGTCCCTTCCAACTCTATTATCTTATGTTCTGTAATCACGTGACCATGGGATGCTGCAACAGTTGTAAGTATGAAAAGCAGTCATAAGTCACTTTTTTCAGTGTCATTGTAACTTTGAACAAACATTTGTAAGTCGAGGACTGCCTGTATTGTAATACTTTGCTAACACACCCACACCCATACACTATGATCCAATTGGACCAAGGCAGCAATTTAGGAGGTTTATTGCATGTTCTCTGAGCTTGGTTGTTTTCCTGTAGACCTTAGCAGGGTAAGTAATTATATCAATGCCTGGGAGTGTGGAGTTTGCTGGTAGGCTGGTAATGATGTTCAGAAAAACAGCCAAGCTCCCAGAACACCAAAATCTGTTCCACCTATACCCATATATGGAGGTAGTCCTTGATTTAAAACCATTTTTACAATGGCACTGAAAAAAGTGACTTATGATTGGTTTTCACACAACCGTTGCAGCATCACCATGGTCACATAATCAAAGCTTGACAACTGGCACTGTCCCAGGGTCATGTGATCACCTTTTGCAACATTCTGACAAGCAATGTCAATTGGGGGGAGCCAAATTTGCTCAATGACCACATGATTCACTTAACAGCTATGGCAAAAGGGTTGTAACACGGAGCAAAACTCACAATCACTGCCTTGCTTAGTAATGGAAATTTTGGGCTCAACTCTGGTCATAAGTCAAGGATTACCTATATTCTCAACTGTTTCATGGCCACAATCTTATAAGCAAATGAACTTCTCTCTGGATACTATATGCCTTTAGGAAGAGATGTCTCTGAAATTAACTTTAGGGACCTTTTCTTCCTCTTTAAATTTTATGTAGAAGACCACATGCATACAGATGGCTGCAGTTTTGACTTCACTCAGTTCAACTACATTTGAACTGTAAGGTTGCATGGACCTTCTCAATGCATAAAAATCAACAGCCCAAAGCACATATTCCAGCAGAGAGAAGTTCCCTGAGGATGGGCACCAGCACAAGTCCGAAAGCTTGGAAGACAAAGCCTCATTATCCTGAGACACGTATATTCGCCTTCATTCATAAAAATCAAGCATGAAGCTATTATAGTAGATCAGAAAATGTTTAGGTTGAGATTAGCACATTTTATTGCATTCCCCCACTGCCGGTGGTGTGAACACATGTGGGAAATGTTATCTGTTATCTGATTTGATATTTGCTTCCTTTCTTTTGCACTTGACCGGCAACAAGCTCCCACGAATGGGGCATGGAGGAATTGTTGCATATGAGGAAGTGTCATTTCACTTTTTACAATTTACTTTGAACATTGAAGTCACTGATCTGATGTAGCTACTTCAGAGAATTTTGAATGATGGCTTTTTGGCATTTGATATTTTGTATTAGTTTTTCCCCCCATTGCAGATGTCATTATTTCTGTCCTGAAGTAATTTTTAGTTAATGTTCTGAGCCATAGGATATTTGAAGGGAATGGAGTGATTAATGAGATCAGCCAATAGACCATGTTATTTGGGAATATGCGCAAAACAAAAAGGTAGGTTACAATAATTATAATGAATGTATATGCTTTAGACATAGCAATGGATTCCATTTTTCTTCCTGTTTGGAGGCTGTAAAAGAAGTGTTATAAGAATAACAAATTAAGGATAGGCATTGATTGGAACCTGAGGAAATGATTCAGAAAACTGCCCAATTTCCCTAATTTCTCTTTTGAGGGAAGATATATTTCAATCTGAAACAAAATTCACAAAACTAAAGTTTGTCTCACTCATTAATTACCACTGGAAATCAATAAATAATTATGATTATAGTTTTTAGTAGCACTGAATAAGATTTGCGGCTAGAGCTGTATTTCTAAGGAGATGGATCTTGATCAAATACAAGCATATGGATATAAATATTTTGTACTATCCTGTTTTAAATTTTGATTTGATTTTTTTTTAAAAGAAAGAGCCTATAACCTGTTTATTGGGGAGCAGAATCAACTGAAATTTGTAGATAGTAGATTATTCCTTTTGTGAGTATAAATCTTCCTATATTTCAGGCAAATAGATGTAGTTATTATCTTACAAAGACAGTCTTCGGAGTTTGGGGATAAAACCGAGGGATATATTCTGGGATTGGCCACAGTTATGCAAATTATCTACAACAAATGCAGGTTGGTGCAAGGTATCTTCATGACTCCCCCCTTTAACAGGAATTGATCTGTTCAATGTGAACCACACAGGGATAACTGCTGAGAGGATCCTACTACCAAAAAATCAGGGGACGAAGATTAGGAGGAGTGGCTTCTTCATTTCAGCCTACATTTTTGCAAACTAATCTTTTATAGAAATTTGACTCACACTGACCCTGCTAGCAAAATGGAACTCTTGTGGAGGGCTTTTCATTAATTAAGGTAACACCACTGAACTCTTAACTCTTCATTGGAAATGTGTTTATTTTTAATTTTAAAATAACATTAATTTTAAAATAATTATTTTAACAGTTTCATATTTTAGTTTATGTTGCTAAATTACAAGTGCTTTTGTATCTGAAACATCCCTGAGAGTCACACATTCAATTAATTAAATAATAATGTAATTCTCTAACAAGCATTCCCTGCTAATTTACAAATGGGGAGCTCTAGGCCTTTTGTGGTAGACATCATCAAAACATGCTTGTTGCTCTCTTCATGTCCCCACTCAATGTCTCAAAGGTGCTTTTCCAAAAGACTTCCTTGGTTTTTTTTCCCTTAAAAATGTTTTGCTTCTCATCCATGAAGCTTCTGAACTTAAGAAGCTTCTTGGATGAGAACAAAATGTTTTCAAGGAAAAAACCAAGAAAGTCCAGTTGCCCTTTGGAAAAGCACCTTTGGGATAACCATGACCTGAATAATTGAGAATCTCCATACATAATTACCCCCATTCAATGAATGACATCTATCCTACTTGCTTGAAAATATTAGCAATAGAATTAGAATATTCATCAGTCTTTTAATAAAGGAAAATATATGTCCTCCTGCTATCAGGGTGAAGAAAATGTTTGGAAAACTATATGATCCCAATACAATAAGAAAGAGAGTCATTCTCTCTTTTGTCCTTCCTTGAAGTGACTCTTCTATCCAGTGAAACATGCATGGAACAATAAGCCTAGATATGTAGTATCATCTGCAAACATGGAGGGAATTCAAACAAAATGTTGTATATAAGTAAATTTCATTTGAAGGGTTTGGGGAAATGTGATAGAAAGAATGACTCTTTGGAAGAAGAAGGAGGAGGAGGAGGAGGAGGAGGAGGAGGAGGAGGAGGAGGAGGAGGAGGAGGAGAAGGAGGAGGAGGAGGAGGAGGAGGAGGAGGAGGAAAGAAGTAAAATCAAATGACATTTTTTTGTGAACATAATCAGCTTTCTGTCATTTTCCAAATAAATAGAAACATCCCTTGCCCAGACCTTTCCCCTGTAATTATTTATGTGCAAATCTCACTGTCCACAAACTTCTAGCTATTTTGTACATGATTCTGTAGTTTTTTAGAATAAATCTTTCAGAACAGCTTTCCATGTCCAAAACACCATCACCATGAATAAGTTATTGTTATTACATTTAGAAAAACTAGAGAATAGATAGAACATAACTGTGTATTCTAAAAGAAAAATGAAAATTCTCTTTAAAAATACATTTTGCATATCAATATTCATAAGTATGGAAGTGGATGAAATTCAGAATCAGTTGATTCACAGGTTGAATCCATTTGGCTGAAATAGAAATTGATTATGAATTAATTAATATGCCTTGTGTGCCTACGCATCTACCTAAGTAACCACACTTCCAGCTTTGTTTCCCTAGAAGTCACTGTTGAAAGAAAAATCTTCATCAAAGTCCAGTCCAAACCAGGAATAAACAAAATGTAGACTGCTTTAGAAAGAAGGTTGTAGTTTATTGAAGAGCAGAGCCAGACAGAAATGTGACTCTGGGAAAGCTGACCACATGTAGCTGGGAGCGATGGGTTTTTATACCTTCTTGTGCTTTTGTTTTTGAGGTTGTTTCTTGTTCCTGTGGCATGAACTTTGACCTGAGCTTTTGAGTGTGCCCATTTTGGTATTGGTGATAGGTAATAATAGTAGTAGTAAAGTTGGAAGGGACCTTGGAGGTCATCTAGTCCAACCCCCTGCTCGGGCAGGAAACCCTACACCATTTCGGACAAATGGCTGTCCAGTCTCTTCTTAAAAACTTCCATTGTTGGAGCATTTACTGCTTCTGGAGGCAGGCTGTTCACTATCAGGAAGGTGTTCTCCTTGTTCTAGGTTGCTTCTCTCTTGATAGTTTTCCACCCGTTGCTTCTTGTCCTGCCTTCAGGTGCTTTTGGAAATAGCTTATTTTCCCTCTTCTTTATGGCAACCCCTGAGATATTGGAATACTGCTATCATGTCCCCCCTTGTCCTTCTCTTCGTTAAACTAGACATACCAAATTCTAGCAACCGTTCCTTATATGTTTTAGCCTCCAGTCCCCTAATCATCTTTGTTGCTCTTCTCTGTACTCTTTCTAGAGTCTCAACATCTTTTTTACATCGTGGTGACCAAAACTGGATGCAGTCTTCCAAGTGTGGCCTTACCAAGGCATTGAAGAGTGGTATTAATACTTCACGTGATCTTGATTCTATCCCTCTGTTAATGCAGCCTAGCACTGTGTTGGCCTTTTTGGCAGCTGCAGCACACTGCTGGCTCATATTTAAGTGATTGTCTACTAGGACTCCGAGGTCCCTCTCACAGTTACTACTATTGAGCATGGTGCCACCTATGCTGTACTTGTGCATTGGGTTTTTCTTGCCTAAATGTAGAACCTTGCTTTTTTCACCATTGAATTTCATTTTGTTAGTTAGTGCCCAGTGTTCAAGTCTGTCCAGATCCTTCTGTATCTGAAGCCTGTCTTCTGGAGTGTTGGCTATTCCTGCCAGCTTGGTGTCGTCTGCAAATTTGATGAGTTCCCCATCTAGCCCTTCATCCAAATCGTTGATGAAGATGTTGAAGAGTACTGGGCCCAGAACAGAGCCCTGGGGCACCCCACTACACACTTCCCTCCATATAGATGCAGTTCCATTGAGGACCACTCGCTGAGTACGGCCGGTCAGCCAGCTACGGATCCATCTGGTGGTGATTCTGTCTACCCCACATTTTTCTATCTTATCAAGTAGTAGGTTGTGATCTACTTTATCAAATGTCTTACTGAAGTCCAAGTAAATTATGTCCACAGCATTCCTCTGATCCACTAATTTTGTCACTTGGTCAACGAATGCAATAAGATTTGTCTGGCATGATCTATTTTTGACAAACCCATGTTGGCTTTTAGTAATGACTTTGTTTGCCTCTAGGTTTTCGTTGATTCGTTGTTTGATTATCTTTTCCAGGATCTTCCCAGGTATTGAGGTCAGGCTGATAGGTCTGTAATTTCCTGGATCCATTTTTTTTCCTTTTTTGAGGATGGGAACTACATCAGCTCTTTTCCAGTCCTCTGGTAGTTCCCCTGTGTTCCAGGATCTTTGAAAAATATAGTTCAGTGGCTCAGATATCACATCTGCCAGTTCCTTGAGAACTCTGGGGTGTAATCCGTCTGGTCCTGGCGATTTGAACTCATCTAGGCTGGACAGGTGCTCACTAACGATTTTCTTGCCTATCTTAACTTGTGTTTCTGTTTTGTTTTTTGTGGCACTATTTTTGATAGGTTGGTCTGTTTTTTCCCTTTGTGTAAAGACAGATGCAAAAAATGAGTTAAATAGTTCTGCTTTCTCCCTGTTGCTTGTCACCTTCTTGCCACTTCCACCCACTAATGGACCAATCATTTCCTTCACTTTTTTCTTGTTTTTTACATGTTGAAAGAAGCTTTTTTTGTTATTTTTGACTTTGGTCGCAAGCCTTAGTTCATTTTGAGCCTTGGCTTTCTTCACTTCATCTTTGCAGGCTCGGGCTATTTGCTGATATTCTGACTTAGTTATGTTCCCCTCTTTCCACTTTCTATACTTGTCCTTTTTATCTTTCAATTTGTCAGAGAGTTCTTTATGCAGCCATGCTGGTTTCTTTTGAGAGCTGTTGTTTTTCCTCTTTGTTGGTATTGTGCTAGACTGTGCTTTTATTATCTCATTTTTCAAAATTTCCCAAGCTTCTTGAGTTGTTTTCCCCTTGAGGATTCTCATCCATGGAATCCTTCCCAAGCCCTCTCTAAGTTTATTGAAATTAGCTCTCTTGAAGTCCAAGACTCTAGTTTGACTGTGTTCTATTGGTTGTGCTTCTATAATGTTGAATTCTAATATTGCATGATCACTTCCTCCCAGGGTTCCTATGGCTTCAACACCGTCTATCATTTCATCTCTGTTAGTGAGAATTAGATCCAAATGGCTAATCCCCTAGTTCCCTTCTCTACTTTTTGGGAGACAAAGTTGTCTGCTAGGTTTGCCAGGAACCTGTTTGATCTTCCACTTGGTGCAGAGTTTGTCTCCCAGTTGATGTCAGGGTAGTTAAAGTCCCCCATTACTATTGTGATGTGCTTCCTACATACCTTAGTTAGCTGACTAGCAAAAAGTTCATCTATTTCCTCTGTTTGGTTGGGTGGTCTGTAGTATACACCTATGGCAATGTCATTCCCCCCCCCTTTTATATTGACCCAAATGCATTCAAGACAGTTTTTATCATTGTTGTACTCTATTTCTGTGAAGATGTAGTTATTTCTTATATAGAGAGCAACTCCACCTCCTCTTTTATTTGGTCTGTTTCTTTTAAATAATTTAAATCCCTCTAGCTGTGTGTTCCATGTGTGAGTTTCATCCCACCATGTTTCCGTAATGGCAACAATATCGTATCTGCCCTCATTAACCTGAATTTCTAGTTCACCCTGTTTGCTGTTCATACTCTGTGCATTGGTGTATAAACATTTGAGTCCTTTGTTGGTGGCCCTGTGTTTCCTTTCTACATAACCTGTGTGGTGCCTGAGTTCCCCTTTTGTCTTACCACCTATTTGGTTAGTGCACTTTATGTGGCACTGGCTATTAGAGGCTTCATTTTGCTTGATAGCAAGGTTGGTATTCTTGTCCACACACACATCTATGCTACATGCACTGATAGCCCTATAGTTTTTAAATTGTTAATCCTATTATGTCCTAAAGGTCATATCCTGCTTCCCTGGGGTTATGGCTGATGGCTATATCCTGTGTTGGATGTTTTGGGTGAGGGGTTGTTGGTTCTAGGGATCTTTGTCTTTCTAATCTCATCAGCTCCAAGCTTCCTGGTGCCAGTCTATCTGAAAGGATAATCAAATCTGCATTTCTAAAAGCTGGCCTGCTTGCAGGAGGGAGACTTGGGGCTGTTTGCCTAAGATTTTTCATTATTCCTTTGGGGAAATATAATATTCTGTCCATTTTAATATCCCCCCAAAAATATTACCTTCTCTAGGAGGTGGGTGGGTGCTGACTTCCAACATCACTAAGAGGAGTTTATGTATATGCAGTACTACTTTTTTTTTAATCTAGAGATTCAGGACTCATAGAAACAAACACAACTTTCATTGTTCAATTTTCTGAAGTAAGACTCACACATAAATCAATGGATATAAGCTCACTCCTCTTGGACTGGATAGGTAGGCTAGGCTCAATTCCCAGAAGAATTGAGGTAGAAGGCCCATAGAATTATACATGGCTCCACTACAAAAGTTCCACCCACATTTGTAACTTCAAAAAGGCTTGATCAGCTGAAAAAGAATTGGCCAGTCCCACATTGTCCTTTTTTCATACTTCTTGATATTTTTCTACTAACTTGCCTCCTCCACTTTGTTAGTTTCGGAAACATATTTGTTGAGAGAACCATATATTGTGTCTTGCTTGTGATTGTCATTCTTCAAGTGCAGCATACGCTAAAATTTTCCAGATCAATTTTTCCCTATATTATATAAGGCCTATGCAGCTAGCCTTCGACTTACCATCACAATTGAGCCTAAAATTTCTGTTAAGTGACTTTTTCCTGATTTTATGACTGTTCGTGCCACAGTTGTTAAGTGAATCACTGCAGTTGTTATATTAGTAACAAAGTTGTTAAGTGAATTTGACTTCCCCATTGACTTTGCTTATCAAAAGGTGATCACATGACCCTGGAGCCCTGCAACCATCATAAATATGAATCAGTTGCCAGGCATCTGAATTTTGATCATGTGACCATGGAGATGGTACAATGGTCCTAAGGGTGAAAAATGGTCATAAATCACTTTTTTCAGTGCCATTGTAACTTAAATGGTCACTAAATGAACCATTGTAAGTCAAGCACTACTTATATTTGCTGAGTCTGATATAATAAATCTACCTTATATGTCCTGTCAAAAACATGGTATGAAGCTACATTCAACTACTATCACATGGTATTAGCAATACATACTAATGACAGCATATTCATTTTAATATAATTATACATATTTAATATACTTTCACAGATGTATCATTTTTTCATGTTCTATGTACTGAAGGGACTGTGGCAATTCCTTTCAACAGGTAATGCATACAAAATTATTTGACTTTTAAGATTTTGTTATTTCTTGCTGAGTTTTAAAGTTTGCATCAGAAATTGTAAAACAGTTAATCGTTTTTGTAGAAACATGTCTGACTGTTCCTTATTCAAGACTTATTTCTCATTTGCTATATACATTTGGTTCCATCTTTTTTCCATAATTAAATCTTAGATTTGGTACTGGGGAAAATAAATGAAAGGTCATATCTTTCTCTTCATCATCATTTTATAGCCTTAATGAAGGTGAGCAGTGATAAAAGTGCTTGAATAGAGTGAATATGGGAGTAAAAAGGAGGAAAGGGCATCATAGGGCAGAAAAAGGTATATTGCACATCTGTACAGAACTACAGCACTAAGGATGTTTCCTCTATGAGAGGCAATAGAGGGATGTCCTACTAATGTCTGAAATAGTATAAGGTTTCCTTTCTGAGCAGGATATTGGACTAGAAGACCTCCAAGGTCCTTTCCAACTCTGTATTTCTATTCTATTCTATTCTATTCTATTCTATTCTATTCTATTCTATTCTATTCTATTCTATTCTATTCTATTCTACTCTACTCTACTCTAGTCTAGTCTTTGAATATTTGGCTTATAAATCATTGGCAAGTCACAAGTCACAAAGAAGCATTAATTATTTAACTAGAATGGACAGAAAAATCTTCCTGATTATTTTTTCCTACTGTCTTAGTCAGTTTGATGACAAAGAATTTGCTTTAGATATATTTTCAGAGAAGAATATTCCAACATTGTCATGAGTAGGGAATTATGTGTAGTGTATCTTATGGTGTGTATTATACATCCTCTTTTTTTAATGTTCTGTCTGCCTTTCTATCTTCCCATGCTTCCATTCCACCTCAAAGCTTTAATGGGCAAATTCACCTCATGGGCTTTTCCAATAGCTATACTCTTGTCATTGCTAAGGGAAAGACCATACTTGAGAATTTGATAGACATTTTTTAAAGTAATTCAGAAAAATCATCCACCTGATTTTTGCCCCAAAATCATTTGTGCCTCATTATATTATTATTGAACAAGAATTAAATAATTTAAAAAAAAATCTCAAATAACAGACCTTTAATTCAGTTTGGATTTACAACAATTTCCTTGGAGGTAGGCTCTATCCATCTCTGTCCATGCTCTGAAGGATCTTTGTAAAATGATTATATTGTATGCTTTTCTATTCTCCATCTCCTTTCTAAAAATTCCCCACCATTGACAAGAATAGGGAAAATCTGGTGTGATGAGATTAGGAACAAAAATGGCTAGAGCAGTGTCAAATCTACCTTGAATTTTCATGTAGTAGTAGTAGTAGTAGTAGTAATAGTAATAATAATAATAATAATAATAATAATAATAATAATAATAATAATAATAATAGGCACTACCTTGACGTGGTTGTGGGGCTTGTGTACTCTGAGGAAGATGAGAGCTATGCTAGAGGTTCAACCATACTGGACAGGTCTCATCAGAGGAGTCAGACAAAGAGTGTCTCTCCCATAAAAAATATGGTGAGACGTAAATTGCAGAATGCCATACCGGCTCGGACGTCGCCCGGGTTAACAAGGTCCGCGCTAGATATTGGAGTTCCTGGATATATGGTGAAAAATGGGTTACAGGACTCAGGACTGTTGGTTGAGCAACCAGGGCCAGCAGCTGCAGAACTACTGGAAGAAAAGGTGTTTACCCGTCGCAGATACACAGTGATGGAAAACAAAGAAATAATGATCTGTTACTACAGATCAAGTCCAACAATAAGAGGATATCTAAAACGAATGCACCAGTTCTGGAAAGAACAACATCCAGAATCAGAAATAACAGAACAGAGACTAGCAGATCAACGCCGATTTATAACACGAAATAAAGTATTCACAGAAACAGAATTGGACGAACTGCAAAGATTTACCCAGGGCAAAGAAATCAAAGCCTTACCAGAAGTAATTCAGAATGTAGAGGCAAACCAGAGGGAGTTGGCAGTGAAAGAATCCAGTAGAGATATACAACTGTTCTCATTTGGAAACCAGGCACCTCTTCCTCAGGAAGAACAAAACCCTCTAACTAAAGAAATAAAAGAATTGAAACAAAGAATAACGGAGCATCTAGAACAGCACAAAAACAACAGAATAAGGCTGCCTGCATTGAAGCTTGTTCCAAAGAAACAGCTAGCACAAGCATTAAAAGATGCAAATACTGCAATAGCAAGTATAAGCACCAATTCACTGCAAGAAACAAACAAACTAATGTACAGCACAGCTGCAGTTATAACTGAATACCTGGGATGCAAAATCAACAAAGAAGAAAAACAAACAAACAGTGCACCACAAAAATGGAAGGTTAGACTAGAAAATAAGATCAGCAAGTTAAGATCACATGCAAGCAAGCTAGAACAGATGAAAGAAAAGAAGCTGAAGAACAAGAAGACCAAAGAATACCTAATGAAGAAATACCACTTAGAAACAAGGAAGATCAAGGAAGCACTGGAAATAATAAAGCAACAAATAACAGCTATAGCCAGGAAAAATCAGTAGATATGAAGCTCGAATTGCAAACTATAGGCAGAACCTCCAATTTCAATCCAATCAGAAATGTTTCTACCAATCCATCAATGGAGAAACTGCAAAGAATCAGTCAGTACCTGACAATGCAGAAACGCAGTGCAGTTTCTGGAAGCATATTATGGGATGACCCAAAGAAAATAAACAAGTATGCTGCCTTGTGTTAAAAGAGGTGGATGCAAATTAAAACAGAAGTGTAAATGAAAGAACTAGTAATACACAAAAATGGTAGAAAAAAGAGCAAAGAAAATCAGAAAAGTGGTCAGCAACCATGTGAAGATGAACTGCATGGGTTTTGGTTGAAACATCTAACTGTTATACACCCACTCATTGCCAAGCAGTTCAACAATATACTACAAGGAGGAGAAACTGAAAAGTGGCTAACAACTGGGAAACCTACCTAATAATGAAAAATCCAGCAAAAGGGGCAACACCAGGCAACTACAGGCCAATTACCTGCTTACCAACAACTTTCAAATTACTAACTGGTGTGGTAGCTGATGCAGTACAACAGCATCTAGTTGAAAACAAGCTCTTTCCACCTGAGCAGAAAGGAAACCGCCCCAATAGCAGAGGAACAAAAGATCAACTCCTAATAGACAAAATGATCTTGGAAAACTGCAAGAGAAGGAAGACCAACCTGAATGTGGCATGGATTGACTACAAAAAGGCATTTTGACTCTCTTCCTACATGATTGGATAATAAAGTGCCTAGAAATACATGGGTATTAGAAACACATAAAAGGATTTTGCAAAGATCGCTGGCACATGGAAGACACAGTTTTTGCAGACGCCATGGTGAGAGGCTGGGAGGAGTGTTAATATCAAGAGAGGAATATTTCTCAATGAGATTTCATTATCACCATTACTATTTTATTGCAATGTTTCCCTGTCAACAATACTGAATAACTCAGGACATGGCTATCACACACAAAAACATCTGCGAACTAATGCCAGCTCCTTTATATGATGATCTGAAGCTGTATGGAAAAACATCATCTGAAATAGAAATCGCTGCTCAACACTGTCCGTATATAGCCAAGATATTGTAATGGAGTTTGGCTTGGACAAATGTGCCACACTTACTATCCAACAAGGAAAAATAGTGAAAACTGAAGGACTCAAGATGCCCCACGAAAATAACATTAAGAGTCTGGATGAGGAAGAATACTACAAATACTTGGGTATCCTTCAAGCTGACAACATCAAGCACACTGAAGTCAAGAAAAAGATTAGAGGTTAATACATCAAGAGAGTGAAGAAGATCTTAAAGTCCAAACTCAATGGAGTAAATACCATAAATGCAATCAACACCTGGGCAATCCCAGTCATTAGGTACACAGCTGGAATAGTGGACTGGACTCAAGCAGAACTAAAAGCAATGGATAGGCAGACCAGAAAAATAATGACAATGAATCATGCCCTGCATCCACGCAGTGACATTGATAGACTTTATCTACCAAGGCAAATAGGTGGGCGTGGAATGCTACAAGTACATCAGATGGTTGAAGAAGAAAAAATGGCTTTGGAAGAATATCTGAAGAACAATGATGAAGATGCACTGAAATTAGTATATCAGGAAGGCTTACTGGAGAGACCAAACTGGCCTACAAGAAAGACCAAATGAAGAACAGAATAGAGGCATGGAAAGACAAAGCACTACATGGCCAATACATTAAAAAAAATAGCTGGGAAAGCAGATAATAATAAAACCTGGCAATGGCTAAGAGCAGGAAAATTGAAGAAGATGAGCCGAGGGACTATTCTTGGCTGCACAAGACCAAGTCCCTTAGGACAAATGCATACAAAGTCAAAATTGAGAAGGACAGCAACATGACAGTAAGTTAGCAGACGGCTATCAAGAGAAGCTGAATAAACAGCTGACCACTTGGTAAGCTGGTTGCAAGAAGATTGCACAGACTGATTAACAAGCACGGCATGACAAAGTAGCAACAATGGTGCATTGGAAGATCTGAAAAAAATATCATTTGCCTGTAAGCAAAAACTGGTGGGATCATAAAATAGAGAAAGTCATAGAAAATGATAAAATGAAACTGCTCTGGGACTTCAGAATTCAAACAGACAAGCACCTGCAACATAACACCCCAGACTTAACAATTGTCGATAAGAAAGACAAAAAAGTCTGGATAGTGGATGTGGCAGTGCCTGGAGACAGCAGAATAGAAGAGAAAGAACTGGAGAAGATAACAAAATACAAAGACCTACAAATAGAAATAGAAAGACTGTGGCAAAAGCAAGCAAGGGTAGTACCAATAGTCATAGGCTCCTTGGGTGCAATCCCAAAACAACTGGAGCACCACTTGAACACCATTGGCATTGACAAATTCGCTATTAGTCAATTTCAAAAGGCGGCCTTATTAGGAACTGCTTCCATCCTGCGACGATACCTGTAATACCATCAAACATCCACATCTGCCTATCCCAGGTCCTGGGTAAGGACTCGATAGGTAGACAAAATGCCAATCCAGTCTGAACATCTGGCTGACTTGTGCGACATGATCGATAATATGTACTCTGAGGAAGATGAGAGCTATGCCAGAGGTTCAACCATACTGGACAGGTCTCATCAGAGGAGTCAGACAAAGAGTGTCTCTCTCCATAAAAAATATGTGAGACGTAAAGTGCAGAATGCCATACCGGCTCGGACGTCGCCCGGGTTAACAAGGTCCGCACTAGATATTGGAGTTCCTGGATATCTGGTGAAAAATGGGTTACAGGACTCAGGACTGTTGGCTGAGCAACCAGGGCCAGCAGCTGCAGAACTACTGGAAGAAAAGGTGTTTACCCGTCGCAGATACACAGTGATGGAAAACAAAGAAATAATGATCTGTTACTACAGATCAAGTCCAACAAGAAGAGGATATCGAAAACGAATGCACCAGTTCTGGAAAGAACAACATCCAGAATCAGAAATAACAGAACAGAGACTAGCAGATCAACGCCGATTTATAACACGAAATAAAGTATTCACAGAAACAGAATTGGACGAACTGCAAAGGTTTACCCAGGGCAAAGAAATCAAAGCCTTACCAGAAGTAATTCAGAATGTAGAGGCAAACCAGGGGGAGTTGGCAGTGAAGGAATCCAGCAGAGATATACAACTGTTCTCATTTGGAAACCAGGCACCTCTTCCTCAGGAAGAACAAAACCCTCTAACTAAAGAAATAAAAGAATTGAAACAAAGAATAATTGAGCATCTAGAACAGCACAAAAACACAGAATAAGGCTGCCTGCATTGAAGCTTGTTCCAAAGAAACAGCTAGCACAAGCATTAAAAGATGCAATATGCAATATCAAGTATAAGCACCAATTCACTTGCAAGAAACAAACCAACTACATGTACAGCACAGCTGCAGTTATACAGAATACCTGGGATGAAAATCAACAAAGAAGAAAAACAAACAAACAGTGCACCACAAAAATGGAAGGTTAGACTAGAAAATAAGATCAGCAAGTTAAGATCACATGCAAGCTAGAAAATAAGATCTTAAGATCACATGCAAGCAAGCTAGAACAGATGAAAGAAAAGAAGCTGAAGAACAAGAAGACCAAAGAATACCTAATCAAGAAATACCACTTAGAAACAAGGAAGATCAAGGAAGCACTGGAAATAATAAAGCAACAAATAACAGCTATATCCAGGAAAATCAGTAGATATGAAGCTCGAATTGCAAACTATAGGCAGAACCTCCAATTTCAATCCAATCAGAAACGTTTCTACCAATCCATCAATGGAGAAACTGCAAGGAATCAGTCAGTACCTGACAAGGAAGAAACAGTGCAATTCTGGAAGCAGATATGGGATAACCGAAAGAAATACAACAAGGATGCAGGTTGGTTAAAAGAGGTGGATACAAATAAAACAAAAGTTGAAATGAAAGAACTAGTAATAACAACAAAAATGGTAGAAAAAAGAGCAAAGAAAATCAAAAATTGGTCAGCACCAGGTGAAGATGAACTGCATGGGTTTTGGTTGAAACATCTAACTGTTATACACCCACTCATTGCCAAGCAATTCAACAATATACTACAAGGAGGAGAAATTGAAAAGTGGCTAACAACTGGGAAAACCTACCTAATAATGAAAAATCCAGCAAAAGGGGCAACACCAGGTAATTACAGGCCAATTACCTGCTTACCAACAACTTTCAAATTACTAACTGGTGTGGTAGCTGATGCAGTACAACAGCATCTAGTTGAAAACAATCTCTTTCCACCTGAGCAGAAAGGAAACCGCCCCAATAGCAGAGGAACAAAAGATCAACTCCTAATAGACAAAATGATCTTGGAAAACTGCAAGAGAAGGAAGACCAACCTGAATGTGGCATGGATTGACTACAAAAAGGCATTTGACTCTCTGCCACATGATTGGATAATCAAGTGCCTAGAAATAACAGGAGTAAGTAGAAACATCAGAAAATTTGTGCAAAGATCGATGGCACAATGGAAGACACAGTTGCAGATCAATGGTGAGAGGCTGGGAGAGGTTAATATCAAGAGAGGAATATTTCAAGGAGATTCATTATCACCATTACTATTTGTTATTGCACTATTTCCTCTGTCAACAATACTGAATAACTCAGGACATGGTTATCAAACATCAAAAACATCTGCTAGACTATCCCACCTCCTTTACATGGATGATCTGAAGCTGTATGGAAAAACATCATCTGAAATAGAATCGCTGCTCAACACTGTCCGTATATATAGCCAAGATATTGTAATGGAGTTTGGCTTGGACAAATGTGCCACACTTACTATCAAACAAGGAAAAATAGTGAAAACTGAAGGAATCAAGATGCCCCACGAAAATAACATTAAGAGTCTGGATGAGGAAGAGTACTACAAATACTTGGGTATCCTTCAAGCTGACAACATCAAGCACACTGAAGTCAAGAAAAAGATTAGAGGTGAATACATCAAGAGAGTGAAGAAGATCTTAAAGTCCAAACTCAATGGAGGAAATACCATAAAGGCAATCAACACCTGGGCAATCCCAGTCATTAGGTACACAGCTGGAATAGTGGACTGGACTCAAGCAGAACTAAAAGCAATGGATAGGCAGACCAGAAAAATAATGACAATGAATCATGCCCTTCATCCACGCAGTGACATTGATAGACTTTATCTACCAAGGCAAATAGGTGGGCGTGGAATGCTACAAGTACATCAGATGGTTGAAGAAGAAAAAATGGCTTTGGAAGAATATCTGAAGAACAATGATGAAGATGCACTGAAATTAGTATATCAGGAAGGCTTACTAACTACTGGAGAGACCAAACTGGCCTACAAGAAAGACCAAATGAAGAACAGAATAGAGGCATGGGAAGACAAAGCACTACATGGCCAATACATGAAAAAAATAGCTGGGAAAGCAGATAATAATAAAACCTGGCAATGGCTAAGAGCAGGAAAATTGAAGAAAGAGACCGAGGGACTAATTCTGGCTGCACAAGACCAAGCCTTAAGGACAAATGCATACAAAGTCAAAATTGAGAAGACAGCAACAGACAGTAAGTGCCGCCTATGCAAAGAAGCTGAAGAAACAGTGGACCACTTGGTAAGCTGTTGCAAGAAGATTGCACAGACTGATTACAAGCAGCGGCATGACAAAGTAGCAACAATGGTGCATTGGAAGATCTGCAAAAAATATCATTTGCCTGTAAGCAAAAACTGGTGGGATCATAAAATAGAGAAAGTCATAGAAAATGATAAAATTAAACTGCTCTGGGACTTCAGAATTCAAACAGACAAGCACCTGCAACATAACACCCCAGACTTAACAATTGTCGATAAGAAAGACAAAAAAGTCTGGATAGTGGACGTGGCAGTGCCTGGAGATAGCAGAATAGAAGAGAAAGAACTGGAGAAGATAACAAAATACAAAGACCTACAAATAGAAATAGAAAGACTGTGGCAAAAGCAAGCAAGGGTAGTACCAATAGTCATAGGCTCCTTGGGCGCAATCCCAAAACAACTGGAGCACCACTTGAACACCATTGGCATTGACAAATTTGCTATTAGTCAATTGCAAAAGGCGGCCTTATTAGGAACTGCTTCCATCCTGCGACGATACCTGTAATACCATCAAACATCCACATCTGCCTATCCCAGGTCCTGGGTAAGGACTCGATAGGTAGACAAAATGCCAAATCCAGTCTGAACATCTGGCTGACTGTGCGATAATCCATAATAATAATAAAAAAGTTGGAAGGGATCTTGGAGGTCATGTCCTGTTTCTATGAGGATGTTTTCCTTGGAAAATGCCCATATGAATGAAAGAGTGCAAAAATATAAACATTTAAAATAACTTAAAAGACCAAACACCTAGCTGCTTTTCTTCATGCAACTTATTACCTGTCTAGAAGATCCAGAAGGTATACCTTTAATAGGTATATTCCAATTGAGATTGAAATAATCCAGGAAGTGAAAGTACATAATGACATGCCATCATTTTGAGTTCTTTGTATGAGGTATACCATGTCTGTTCCCATAGATCCATGGGAGAAGTTATGGTTTGGTTTCCATGTGGTAACCCATCATCAAACAAAATCACAGTAGGAGAGATGGGGTCTGAGTTGCAAAGTACACAGTGGGAAGCATATTCAACTTTTCCTGGCACACAATAAGAGCATCAGTTAATGTACTTTTGGATTACTTCCCAAATAAGATCTCATGGATTCCAAGTGGCCTTGAGATTATTGGCCCAAGAGTTGTGGATGGGACATCTGCTGCAGAAATTCCTTCCATTGTAGATCATAAAAGAGTAATCGTGCCTATTTCAAGGAGAGGGTGATATATAAGGGATGCCAAACATCAAATGAAACCTGCACTATAGTTCAATTCTGAAAAATCTGATGTAAACCATTACATTCCAAGAAGCTCATTTTATGATTTATTTATGAATTCTATTTAAGAGGATAGACTTAACACTGTTTGATTCTCATATTTTAGCATACTGCAACATTTTTAGCTGTTTAGCACTATCTTTTGAGCACAGGTGCATGAATCTGATCTTGTAATCAAAACTAGTCCATTTCAGTAGAAAATTCAATACAGTAATAATCTGTGCAAACTATACAAGTAGTAATGATAGGCATACTCTTGAGTAATGAGTTAAAGCCATGTAACATATAATGATTAAACCAAGTTTATGACACTTTTGTTTCTAACAGCAGTGTGCCTGTAGATGCATTAATGGAGACAGAGAGATTTAGCTGTTGTTGTCAACCCAAGAACAAAGCTTTTCATATAATTCTTTGGATGCACCTTTTCAAAATGATTGTCTAAAGAACAAACATAACATCGCATCAGAAGTGCTTAGAATTGAGAAAGATTAGCTGCCACTTCCAGATAAGTTGGTGTTTGAACATAATGTTACACAGAGAAAAAAGGATGAAGAAAAAATAGAAATAAAAATTTGAGTGATCTGCTTTGTCAAAAATAGATCATACCAGACAAACCTGATTGCATTCTTTGACAAAGTAACATTAGTGGACCAACAAAATGCTGTTGACATAGTATACTTGAAGTTCAGTACGGGATTTAAAAAAAATAGACCACAACCTATTTCTTGGTAAGACTGGAATATTTGGGATTTGCAGCATCACCACCAGATGGATTCGTAACTGCCTGACCAACTGCACTCAATGTGTTGCCCTCAGTGCAATATATGTATATGGAGGGAAGCATTCAGTGTAACAGCAGTAACTGTAAGAGTCCTAGTGGACAACCACTTAAATATGAGCCAGCAGTGTGCCGCAGCTGCCAAAATGCAGTCCTAGACTGCTTCAGCAAAAGGATAGCACCACAGTCATGTGAAGTGTTAGTACCACTTTATAATGCTTTGCTAGGACAGCACTTGGAATACTGCATCCAGTTTTGGTCACCATGATACAAAAAAGATGTTGAGATTCTAGAAAGGGTGCAGAGATGAGCAGCAAAGATGATCAGGGGGTTGGAGGCTAAAACATATGATGAATGCTTGCAGAAACTGGTTATGCCCAGTTTAACAAAGAGAAAGACTAGGAATGACATGATAGCAGTTTTCCAATATTTGAGGGGATGTCACAGAGATGAAGGCATCAACCTATTCTCCAAAGTACCTGAGGGCAGGACAAGAAGTAATGGATAGAAGATTATCAAATAGAGAAGCAACCTAGAAGTAAGGAGAAATTTCCTGACAATGAGAACAATTAATCAGTGGAACAGCTTGCCTCCAGAAGTTACGAGTGATCACTGGAGGTTTCTAAGAAGAGATTGGACAGCCATTTGTCCAGAATGGTATAGGGTCTCCTGGTTGAACAGGGGGTTATTATTATTTTCTATTATTCTGTATTCTGAATTCTGTTGTGTGAGTAGTATAACTGGGAAGAAGATTGAAATTTTTTAGCAGAATTGTTCTGCATGTGGTTAAGGAGAAGCCACAGCGCTATTACAACCTAACCTTCTAGTTTTATGAGAAACTATACAAATAAAAACTACAGGTTTTGCATGAAGCTTATCATGCATTAAGAAAGAATGTTAATGAAGCATAATTTTTCATAATGATACATCACAAAGGAAAAAATACAACTCCCTATATGATAAATTAAAAACCTGTGAAATTTAAAGACTGCATTGTTTGTGAAAATAGAATAGAAAAGAATGAAGAATGTTACCAAGATAATAATTTGAGCAGAGGGATGATAAATTAATCTGAATGGTTGCACGGTGGTAAGCCTTAAAATATATACTGAAGGGCAAGTTAATGTGTCTCTATAAATGTTTCCAAGACTTCCAAGCTATACAATTTAAAAAAAAATTAAATGCCATATTGGCTACTTACTGTGGGCAGAAATTAAGAAATGTGATCATTGGGATCATAGAAATAAGTTTCATCTTGAAATTTCAAACAATGGGTTTTGATGAAAAAACTGCCTCAAGTTTAAAGACAAAAATTAGGAGCATAGTAGCCTGTTATCAGAGTAACATTTTTTATTAAAATGTGTAAGATTTTGCTCATAAAAATTACAGTGGTTAGATAATCATAACAAATATTTTCAGAATTTAATTTTTTTAAAAAAATAAAGCACCAATCTTGAGATAGTATGATGTTGATTATATGGTTACTATGGTGTTTCTATGAAAGTAAGCCCTTTTCCAAAAATAAGCCCCAGCTGATTTTTTGGGGGTGGGCCTAATCTAAGCCCTCCCTCCGAAAGTAGGCCCTACCTAAGAGCCTGTGCAGATGGCCACCACCGATTCCATCTGTTTTCACCATAGACATGAGATAAGGGGGGAGAGCTGCCAGTGCCTCTGCAATGAGGGGAAGCTGATTGGGAGGGAGAATCTGACCATTTGCCACCAGCCGCAGCCATCTGCCACCTCACACGTCGCACCCAATGCCGCTGCCATGAGGCCTGGTGGACCAAGTACTGGTGTGGATGGACAGGGCACATGCCCTTCCCATGCCAGGTCAGCCCCTACAGCGCTGAAGTGGGGGCGGACGGACGCTCCTCTGGCCAGAGCAGGGGGCCTTTGCCTCAGGGATCCAGGGAGGTCACGTTTCTGGCCTGTCTGGGCCCACCTGAGAGGTGAGTAGGGAGGCGGCAGCTTAGGACCAAAGCGACAGGTGGAGTGCTGCAGCTTTGGGGAGGGAGGGTGCTGAAGCAAGCAGGCATCCTGCCAGCAGTGCCCATGCCAGCTGCCCCTTCCCATGGAACTGGAGAGCTTGCCGCACCACCGCCCAGATGCCCTCACTTCCCTCAGAAATTGCATTACTTTGCTTACCTGACTTCCAGCCCCATCCTATTTCTCCTTCACGATCCTCCACTGCCATGTGCATGGAAACAAAAAAAGTTGGGGGGAAGGTCAATCAATGAATTCCAACGTCTTGCAAAAAAAAAAAAATCTCACAAAGACCCCCCCCCCCACTCCAGCCGGAGGTGCGTCAGCCTATTCTATTCTATTCTATTCTATTCTATTCTATTCTATTCTATTCTATTCTATTCTATTCTATTCATCTTGGCACTAATTAAATGGAAAGCTAGAATGTCAGAGGAGGAAGCTCTTGTTTAAATGTGAATGCTAGCAGAAGCAATCAGCAAGAGTTCCTGAGAAACCGATGAATACATATATAGGGAAGGAAAATCGATTTTAAGATAAGGACTGACGTGCCGAACTTGAAATCACCTTCCTCTTCTTATTCTCATTTAATATATTGAATTGCAGTTTGCATTTGTATATCTATGGTATCTATAATGGGAAATGAAGTCTACTGGGCTGTTAGCTTTTTTTAATAGTCCCATTTGGCAATAGAAGTTATCAGTCTCAAACTCTTTCACATTAGCAACATTTTTCTCCCTATCCTTCCCATAGTGGACCAGTCCAGGCTCCATCCTATGAAATCTACCTGGCTTCAGAAAGATTACGATTCTGGAAGGCTTCTCATTAGCTATTGACTATTTTTCAAAGGCAATGCTTAACTGCAATAATTGTGCTTGTCATTATCACTGAAAGTATCAGAGACAATTACTTTAGGGTTACAATATATTCAGCTCTAAATTTCTACCAGGACAGTGTCACAGACGAACTTTTTTTTTTTATTAAAAGTTTTACAAATTTAATACAATATAAACCCCTCCCACCCCTTCCCACCCCTCCCCCACTTCCCAGAGCTGATTACAGGGTAACAAATAAACAAACATAATCTAACTAACATTAACCAACTATACTATCAATCAAAACCATAATACACTTTAACTCCTTTTCAAAACAAGTATTAACGAATTATAAACAAAAATAATATAATTAAAACTATTAATAATTATCTAAAATCTACTCATATGCAAGATAATACTTTTCAGTTTCATATTTCTTTTGAGTGTAATCAATCCATCTTCTCTACAAACTTTTGACTGGAAAACTCATGCAAGGAAGATAAGTGAAGAAGTCTTCTCTAACTTAGGTATAACTCTGAGAACCCATCAGGCCTGTTCAGTTCTCTGGAATGCTTTTTTCTAGTGTTTTATAACATCCCTTGATATTCTCTTCTTATTTGGCAGTTTTGGTATATGAAGCTTCCCTCAATTCTCCCCCACCCCCATGTCTATGTCCATCACTTGGTATTAAAGAAATAGAAGGTGGAGTATTCAGAGAAAATAAACAGAAATGTGAGTGCTTGATCTCAGAATTGCCCACTAAAGAGAGTTGATACGCAGTAAATTGAGGCCAAATACAGCACTTAATAAACTTTAAAAAAATTATTTGTGATATCAAAAATGGGTAGTGATGGCCATTAGCTTAGATGGCATTAAATCCATGTAAGAAAAGGAAACCAACAATTGCTACTATGCTGTTACTAATACAGTAGTAATTTGATTTATATCGAGCCTTTCTACTCCAGGGACCCTCACCAAGGTTAGAACTGATAATAATTATATACAATACTTATATACAAAAGAATCTTTCTTCAACAGTACTCTGCTGCACTTTAAATGGTGGGTCACTATTCAATTGGGAAAGTTACTGCAAAATAAAGCTGTGCATGTTCTAAGCATAGGATAACATGGGATGTTACATTCCATATTATTTTGAGAATTCTTATTATTCAGTAGGGAAAAGAATCTTTCTATATTTAATATAAGTAATTTTATTTGTTATGCCCTCAACTCATAGAATTTATTTTTTCCTAATGAAAAACATGCCAATATGATAACTTTTTCTCTTAGGGAAGTTCTTCCAGATTAGAGGCAATATTCTTATTCAAAGAAATATTTTTTCCAAGATATTGAGTGATTCTATTCTCCTATGATAGCTAATAACTCATCTCCTCAGGACAAATATAATGGCTTCTTGTAAATATCTGCTTAAGGCTTTGCTTTTTCTAAATTCTGATATCTTTCTACCTTCTAGTTACCTTGGTATTTTTTTTTTTATTTCTGCAGATGATGTTGCATGCAACCAAATAATCCAATCCCATTTTAATAACCTGCTGTGCATCATTCTGTCTTCCTATGCACTGAAAGGAGAAGAAACTCTACTTTTCCCTAATTATTCTTGTCTCTGTTACGGTGATGTTTCATTACCCAACTAGGAAATGAAACATCTTCAAGAAAATGACTAAGCTCAGAGAGTACCAAGGACCTCATAGTTCAACCCTGAGCTACAGATATTCTTTCTATTGGTAAATCGGTTCCCTTTTGACTTCTTGAATCTGCAGATGTACTGACATGCCACAAGCCAACTCTGCAGATTGCAAATCTTCAAGCTCAGCTCTTATAAGAAAGGATGCCAACTTTCAAGAGGTATGAGTGGAATTACTAAATGCAATGGTACACAATATAAGCTATGTTAAGAGCTAGAGAGCCAAGATAATTAAAAGATAACCAGACAATTAAAAGATAACACAGGGAAAGCTTGGTTGTGCTTGCATTTGACTGTCGTGATTAAATTTAGTGTGCATTTCAATAAGAAGCCATTCCAATCTACTCCAGCATGCTTTCTTTTTTGTTACTTTACTATGAAGGAAAGTAATGTCTATAATTTTGTTACTGCTTTCTTTTTTGTTACTTTACTATGCTTTCTTTTTTGTTACTTTACTATGAAGGAAAGTAGTGTCTATAATTTTGAACAACAGGGCAAAGAGGCTTAATTCTTCCTTTCCTTGACATAGTATCTTAGGAGTTTTTTTACAAGTCAGAAGAGGGATGCAGAATTATTTTGAGGATTCTCAAAACCAGGAGAATGGCCCTCTGAATCCCACCCAAAATTGCTACTCTGTTATCATTTTTAATGTGAAAGACAGAAAAATGGTTACATGCATTAATCATACAAACTGTATTGGATTATTTTACTTACAGCATTGTTTAAATTAAATTAAGTCAGATCTTTAAAATAGTTCTTTACCCAAACTCTATTTTCTTTTTGCAGTGTCATTCTGGCAATTGCAAGCTTCAGGCTGAAATTCACTCATCCCTCTTCAAAATTCTTGCCACTCCCACATTCTTTCTTTTAGGCTTGATCTGTCAGATTCTTTTCTTCTGAGTTCAAAGAAAAGAAAGGGAAATTTGACATACTGCTGGGTACAATGACTGTAGATTTTATATTTGTGGATTCAAATGTGAACTGACCTGAGCCATAGCTCCTAGACTAGTGTGGGTAGAACTTAATTATCCAGCTACTTTCATTTTATGCAAATGGACTAATGCAGACCATTGATTAAAATAAATATGCAGTTAGAGGGAAAATGAATGTAGAGTATATTAACTATTTGATGGAAATGTCAAATGTAAAAGTACATTTAAACTCATACAGTATTCAAGAAAAAAACCTTGTGTGCATTTTTCTTTTAAAGCTTGATCCACCAAATAGTGTGAAAAATGGATGGCAGGGAGTTATGAGGAAACACATTTCAACAGTGCCTTTCTTGGATTGTGTGATACCTACAATGGATACCTGGGGGAAAAAATTCAAATGTGGCCTTAGAAAGAGAATGGTTAAGGAGGAGAAAGAGCAAATTGGTCCTGAGGAAGCAGAATGCATGATTTTGATTGGTATAAAATATGAGAGAGAGAGAGAGAGAGAGAGAGAGAGAGAGAGAGAGAGAGAGAGAGAGGGAGGGAGGGAGGGAGGGAGGGAGAGAGACAGACAGACAGACAGACAAAGAGAGACTGACTCTCTCACAAGTTTTCAATATTCTATTATTCTACCCTACAACAAAGAACACTTCTGGAATCCCTACAGCAGGGGTTCTTAACCTTGGAAACTTTAAGACTTGTGGACTTCAACTCCCACAAGTCTTAAAGTTGCCAAGGTTGAGAACCCCTGCCCTACAGCTTCTGTTTCTAGATCTGGCCTACTTTGCAGGGCCAATAGTACTTTGTTTCTTATAAAATAGTAACTAAAGACTTTTGACTGACCTTGGGAAAAATAATCTAGGTTAGACGTAGTTATGATTTGGAGAAAACAATCAGGTAATCCTAGAATTACAGAAGAGCTCTAGCCAGAAGAGCTCTAGCTACAAGCTATAGCTTAGAATGGGAGAAGATAATGGCAAATGGATTTCATGCTACATGCTTCCAATATTTGACATCCAGTGGAAAGGCTCAAGCCACCCTAGCCTAAGCCAGGTCTGTTTGAGCAGGGGCTGGACTAGAACAGAGGTCCCCAACCTTTTGGCACCAGGGACCAGTTCCATGGAGAAATGTTTTTCCATGGTCTGGAGAGTGCGTGGTTTTCTGTGCTGCCTGCATCCCGTGGATGGGGCTTTGGTTGTTTGTGTGGGCCAGTTGCTGGCATGCTATGGGCCAGTACTGGTCCACAGCCCAGGGGTTGGGGACCCTGGACTAAAAGACCTCCAAGGTCCCTTCCAGCTTCTATTCTATTCTATTCTATTCTATTCTATTCTATTCTATTCTATTCTATTCTATTCTATTGAAATAATAAAAAAATAATAAACTTTATTGTCATTGTGTCAGGTCCCACACACATAATTCCCAAACACACTCCCACCCACCACAATTCCCCACCCCTAAAACCACCCAAACATCCACCCAACAGACCAAGTAATACTTTCCAACAGTTCACTGATGGTGGCCCTTTAGTTCATTATTAAGTGCAATTATAGCTCTGGGATAAAAACTATTCAGAAAACATGTGGTTCGAGTTTTAAATGTTCTATATCTTCTGACAGAAGGCAACAGTCCAAAGAGATTGTAAACAGGATGGGAAGAGTCTCTGAGAATGTTATGCAATTTCCTCAAACAGCGAGATTCGAAGATGTTGTCCAGGGCTGGTAGCTGGAGTCCGATAATATTCTGGGCAGTTTTAATAATTCTCTGTAGAGCTTTTTTGTCCGCTACAGAGCTACTTCCATACCATGCAAGAATGCCGTATGTCAGGACACTCTCAATGGTGCTGTGATAGTAGGGCAGAAGTAGATGCTGAGATAGATTTATCTTCCTGAGCATTCTCAGGAAGTATTTATTTATTTATTTATTTATTTACAAATATTTATATGCTGCCCAATCCCAAAGGACTCAGGGCGGCGTACAAAGTTAAAAACAGTCATAAAACAATAAAATAATCCAGTCATACCGCGAGTCCGATCATATCCTGGCCCCCCGGGGACATCAGCCCCAGGCCTGCCGGAACAGGAGAGTTTTAACGGCTTTCTTAAAGGCCGGCAGGGTGGGAGTAGTTCGAACCTCGGGGGGAAGTTGATTCCACCAGGTCGGAGCCACCACAGAAAAGGCCCTTCCCCGAGGGCCCGCCAGCTGACATTGTCTGGCCGACGGGACCTGAAGGAGGCCCAATCTATGGGACCTCACCGGTCTCTGGGAGCTGTGCGGCAGAATGCGGTCCTGTAAGTAACCTGGCCCTATGCCATGAAGGGCTTTGAAGGTGATAACCAACACCTTGAATTGCGTCCGGAGACCCGCAGGAAGCCAGTGCAGCTCGCGGAGGATAGGTGACACGTGGGCGTACCTTGGCGCGCCCACAATCGCTCTCGCGGCTGCATTCTGAATCAACTGCAGCCTCCGAATGCTCTTCAAGGGTAGCCCCATGTAGAGCGCGTTACAGTAATCCAGTCTTGAGGTGACAAGGGCATGAGTGACTGTGAGTAAAGCCTCCCGGTCCAAATAAGGCCGCAACTGGTGCTCTAGGCGAACCTGTGCAAAGGTCCCCCTGGCCACAGCCGATAGATGTTGTTCCAAATTTAGCTGTGAGTCCAGGAGGACACCCAAGTTGCGTGCCTACACTGAGGGAGGTAAATTTGCCCCCCCCCAGGACTAAAGATGGACCATCCAGTTGGCCTTTGGGAGGCAAGACCCAGAGCCACTCGGTCTTGTCAGGGTTGAGTCTAAGCCTGTTCACCCCCATCCAGACCCTCACATCTTCCAGGCACCGGCACATCATGTCGACTGCTTCACTGAAAGGACACGGGGTGGAGATATACAATTGGGTATCATCCGCGTACTGATGATACCTCACCCCGTGTCACCGAATGATCTCACCCAGCGGTTTCATGTAGATGTTAAAAAGGAGGGGGGGCAGGACTGAGCCCTGAGGCACCCCATAATCGAGGCGCCTAGGGGTCGATCTCTGTCCGCCCGCCAACACCAACTGCGACCTGTCAGAGAGGTAGGAGGAGAACCACCGCAATACGGTGCCTGTTCTGGCCCATATAGCTCTATGGCCCATATAGCTCTATGGCCCAGCTCTATGTTGGAAGGTCTGGCAGTTATTGGGTTAAATGCTAGGTATGTGGATGGGTCAGTGGGAGGAGTTCCAAAGGTCTTTGGGAGACTTCCTGGACACAAGCCACATGGGAATCTCTTTGTCTGTAAGAAACATGGGCCATGGAAGGTCTCCCTATAAACATAAAGATGGTGTGAAGAGCAATAACACTTTCTTACCTAAAGGGATGATCTAAAAGATGAACAAAGATGTATTTCCAGCAGCACCAATCATAACGTGAACGCAAGTAATCTTTCTCATTAAAATATATTTTGTTTATTATAAGATCGTTTCTTTTGAGTTAACTATCTGACAGGATTTAAAAGAGATCACTTTAAGTTTGTGTCAGAATAGTGCCACCCACCCCCACCTCTCCGAGACGACGCAGAAGGATACCATGGTCGATGGTATCGAAAGCCGCTGAGAGGTCAAGAAGCACCAGGATAGAGGAATAACCCCTATCCTGGGCTCGCCAGAGGTCATCGGTCAGTGCGACCAAAGCAGTCTCAGTGCTGTAGCCGGGCCTGAAACCAGATTGAAAAGGGTCCAGATAATTGGTTTCATCCAAGGATCGCAAGAGTTGAGACGCCACCACCTTCTCTACAACCTTCCCCACAAAGGGGAGGTTGGAGACAGGACGAAAGTTCTTCAAAACAGCTGGGTCCAGGGAAGGCTTCTTGAGGAGGGGCCTCACCACCACTTCCTTTAAAGGTTGCGGGAAAGACCCCTCCATCAACGAGGCGTTGATTATCGCCTGGAGCCAGCCGAGTATGCAAACAGAGGAATCTCAACGACCTGATTCGCTGGTCTACCACAGAGTTGATGACACGACACCTAGGTCACGAGGTCCTCCTGCTGTTGCTGCCACATCGAACCTGATGGCAACGACTGCACAGCGGGGAGTGCCACAAGATCTTTCCACCGTTATTACCCCATTGAACCCCATAAAACCACACCTACAACACTGCATGCTTGTGACAACCAAACCTGTTTTGGTAGCAACAGTGTTCCAACCGCGCCTAGAACAACACTGCATGCTTGTGACAATCAAACCTGTTTTGGTAGCAACAGTGTTCCAACCGCACCTAGAACACTGCACGCTTGTGACAACCAAACCTGTTTTGGAAGCAACAGTGTTTCAGATAAGCAAGAATTACAACAACTTAGCCTTGTCCATGAAGGACAAACAAGACAAACAATGTCTCCAAGACTGGGAGTCATGGAGCGTACTCCCAAGAAATATTCAAAGCATGCAAGTGCAGCGTATGTATGTCTCCAGCTCACCTGCCCCAATGCAGAAGAAAGAATTGTATGCTTCCTTAGATGTGTCTACGAAGGTTAACGCAGCCTTAAGATACATCTCACTCTACAGCGGGGAGAGCCACACTTATGTTATCTTGTTTGTGACCATAAGATGCATCAGAGTCTACATCGGGGAGTGCTGCAGTCTTGGTGTCTTCTTTGGAAAAGCAAGACTAACAATGCAACAAGGCCACACCGTACCAAGGGTACAGCTATATGGCACCACTTTGGCTGTAAAGCTGACCAACTTGACAGCAAAGATGTTGTGCCTTGAACTACAGTCCACCACCTTCTAGGCAGACAGCAAGGTGATGTCAAGCTACATCTGCAAACAAAGTGGACACTTCTACGTCCATGTAAGCAACAGAGAGAAAAGGATTGAAACATCCTTAAGCCCTGAACAATGGCAACATGTGCCAACAAATAAGAACTTTGTTAACCAAGTGAAGTGGCCCAACCTTGCCACGCAGATAACAGAACTGATCTGGCTAGAAAGTCTTCAGCTCTTGGCCTGTCCAAATAGACAGATGCTACATGGACCAAAACGTTATGCACTTCCAGCTTCAGATCAAAGTGCCAACCTTCAACCTCAGACACCCGGTAAACGTCAACCAATCCGCTTCAAAACCCTGTCTAAGTGCAGACAACTGAAGTTAGGCATAGTTTTGATCGTCTTGATCACTTGTCTCAGCACCCCAAGAATTAGCCTTGTAGAAGCCTGCAAGGACTTACTGCCTTTCATGGACTCCATGTCATTAAATACACTGACACCCACACATGAAGTCGTCACCCTGATGACAACAGTAGCAGTCCTCTTGAGTACTCCACCGGTGGCTCCAGACCCTTCGGTTCTTGAGTATCCTGAGTCTTCTGCTCAAGCTGTTGTTCCTGATTCTTCACTTCCAGCTGCTGTTCCTGACCCTTCAGTCGCAGCTGTTGTTCCTGATTCTTCAGCTCCGGCTGTTCCTGAGTTTCCAGATGTTCCTGATCCTGAGTTTCCAGCTCCAGCTGTTCCTGAGTTTCCTGATGTTCCTGATCTTGATTCTTTAGCCCCAGCTGTTCCTGAGTTTCCAGATCCAGCTGTTTATGTCTTTCCAGGTTTTTCAGTTCCTGAGTATCCTTTGAACCCAGTTCCCCTCATTCCCGAGAAGCTTGGGTTCCAGTTTTTTCTGTTCCAGATTTGGTTCCAGTTTCCTTCACAGGAAGAAGAACTTGTCTCATTGGGAGACAAGACTGCATATCAGAACTATTGGCCCACGGTTCTTGCACACCGGGCCCACCCACTTGATGAACTAGTTTACCCAGCTGAGATCCAGATCGTGAAGCCACGTGAGTCTGGTCATGACTCAAAGACACTTGTACCAGGCTGATCACCGATTTGATCCATCGCTGATGAAGACTGAACCAGAAGATTAAACCTCAAATTATGTATTGTCTTATGCATTGTTTGATGTAACACTTGCCTTTTCCATAATTGTGCATGTTTTATGTTTACCTTATAGTTATGCATGTTTGATACCAAGTTTTTACCTATTTAGTCACAAGTTAACCACAATGAGTATTGTATGCCTTGATGCTACGTTTTTACTATTTTAGTAGTGGAAATATAAATTTCCAAGCGGGGAGTGTTCTGGCCCATATAGCTCTATGGCCCATATAGTCTATGGCCCAGCTCTATGTTGGAAGGTCTGGCAGTTATTGGGTTAAATGCTAGGTATGTGGATGGAGACTTCCTGGACACAAGCCACATGGGAATCTCTTTGTCTGTAAGAAGCATGGGCCATGGAAGGTCTCCCTATAAACATAAAGATGGTGTGAAGAGCAATAACACTTTCTTACCTAAAGGGATGATCTAAAAGATGAACAAAGATGTATTTCCAGCAGCACCAATCACAACGTGAACGCAAGTAATCTTTCTCATTAAAATATATTTTGTTTATTATAAGATCGTTTCTTTTGAGTTAACTATCTGACAGGATTTAAAAGAGATCACTTTAAGTTTGTGTCAGAATAGTGTCACCCACCCCCACCTCTCCGAGACAACACAGAAGGATACCATGGTCGATGGTATCGAAAGCCGCCGAGAGGTCAAGAAGCACCAGGATAGAGGAATAACCCCTATCCCGGGCTCGCCAGAGGTCATTGGTCAGTGCGACCAAAGCAGTCTCAGTGCTGTAGCCGGGCCTGAAACCAGATTGAAAAGGGTCCAGATAATTGGTTTCATCCAAGGATCGCAAGAGTTGAGACGCCACCACCTTCTCTACAACCTTCCCCACAAAGGGGAGGTTGGAGACAGGACGAAAGTTCTTCAAAACAGCTGGGTCCAGGGAAGGCTTCTTGAGGAGGGGCCTCACCACCGCTTCCTTTAAAGGTTGCGGGAAAGACCCCTCCATCAAGGAGGTGTTGATTATCAGCCTGGAGCCAGCCTCGTGTCACCTCCCTACTGGCAGAAACCAGCCAGGAGGGGCACGGGTCCAATAAACAGGTAGCGGCATTCATTGCCCTCACGGCCTTGTCCACTTCATCAGGGGTCACAGGCTCAAACTCGCTCCAGATAACATGACTAAGACCAGCCCCTGGCAACTCGGCTGGCACTGCCCAGTCGGAGTCCAGGTCTCTCTGAATCTGAGCGATTTTGTCTGACAGAAACTGAACAAACTCCTCAGCTCTCCCCTGCAAGGGTTCCTCCGCCTCCTCCACTTTAAGAAGGGAGCGGGTCACCCTAAACAAGGCGGCCGGGTGAGATTCTGCGGACGCAATAAGTGCGGAAAAGTGAACACGCTTTGCCGCCCTTATCGCCACTAAATAAGTCCTAAGATAGGCTCTTAATAGTGATCGGTCAGATTCAGAGTTACTGGCCCTCCAACGTCGCTCTAGACGTCTCTTGTGGCGCTTCATCTCCTGGAGCTCCTCAGTAAACCAAGGCGCCCTCCGGGGACCACCACCACAGAGAGGTCGCAAAGGCGCAATTCGATCCAGGGCCCCGGACGCCGCCTCATTCCAGGCCGCAACCAGGGACCCGGACGAGTTGTGGACAAGGGAGTCAGGTATTTCCCCAAGCTCCTCCTGGAACTGATCTGGGTCCATTAGGCGCCTGGGGCGGAACCACCTAGTCGGCTCCCTCTCCCTGCAATGGGGGAGTGATGCTCTGAAGTCCAGCCTCAATAGGAAATGATCTGTCCATGACAAGGGCAAGATCTCTATTCCCCTTAATTCCAGATCATGTCTCCATTGCCCTGAGAGAAACACAAGGTCGAGTGTGTGACCACCCCTATGAGTTGGATCCTGAATTACCTGGGTCAGGTCCATGGTTGCCATGGAAGCCATGAACTCCTGCGCCGCCTCTGAGCGATCGACCGAGTGATGGCAGGTTAAAGTCCCCCAGTACTATAAGTCTGGGGAACTCCACCGCCAACCCGGCTACTGACTCCAGCAACGCAGGCAGGGCTGTTGCAACGCAGCTGGGAGGTAGGTACGTCAGCAGCAAGCCCAACTGAACCCGTGAACCCAACTTCAATAGGAGGGACTCACACCCAACAACCTCCGGGGCAGGAATCCCATGAGGACTCAAGGACTTCCGAGCGATGACTGCCACTCCCCCACCCCTGCCCTGATGTCGAGGCTGATGAAGCACCACAAACCCGTCTGGGCACATCTCCGAGAGGGAAACACCCCCCTCAGGGCCCAGCCAGGTTTCGGTTATACATGCCAGGTCCGCCCCGCTGTCCAATATTAAATCACGGACAAGGGGGGCTTTGCTGACAACGGACCTGGCATTAAGCAACAGCAGCCTACAATCAGGGCCCTGTACTCCCCTGTCACTAGTACTACAGGATGAGCCTTTTGAGGGGCCAGAACAAGGAATCGCTCTAACATAGCGAGTCCTCGTTCCCCAAAGATGGCCTGCCCCTCGGCTCCCGCCATATCTGTCCATCCCAGTCATGACCGGGATGCTCCGACCTTCTCCCCTCCCCAGAGTACCCCCACCCTCACCAGCCTTCTCCCTTCCTGACCGGACTCGCGTTCCATACAAACCAAGCCCAAGGGTAAGTCCTGCCCCCCTCCTACTTTTGCTATTGCACTCAGCAGAGGGGGTACCAGGCTCCACCCCCGACTCCACCATTCTCATACCCCAAACACTCAATACACATTCACACTCAATTTATATACATAAAAAGTAAAAATTTTCGCATTCATACGCCCTAAATACAATAATAAATTTATATATAACAGGGCCACCATTCATCTACATGCATACTCACACCCACAACAAACATTCTCTAAAAAATAGTATTGCCCCTCTGTGTCCCAGGCTGGTCCAATGTGGCCGGCTAGATGATCATTAGGTACTTGTCTTGGGGCAGACCGTACTTGGCCTTATATTCCTCAAAGAGCTGGGTCAACTTCTCCAAGTTGTTACTGGCCCTCACCGCAACGGCGGCAATTGCTGCCAAGGCAATGGGCGAAGTCACGCGGGGAACCCAGGTCACTGGAGAAGGCCCACTGCGGAGCCTGAGGAAAACGACGAGGCGGCAGCGGCGATGATAGCGGAGAAGGAAAAGGAAGCCACACATGGGGCAGCAAGGGTTGGCTGAGCGCCAGGCCGGATTGCCCAGGCGGGCTGCTGCGGCGAGGCCTGCCGCCACGGGGGGGGGGGGGCTGTGGCTGCTGGTGGAGCAGGCCGACACTCTCCAGCGGCAGAAAGTCAGGCTGTGGGTCGCTGCCATGCAGGACGCGGGATATGCCAGGCAGCGGGGACGAGGCGGTGGCGGCCTCCAGGCACAGCAAAGCAGCTGAGGCGAAAGACGAAAGCCCTACACAAACCCAGTTAGAAAACTGGCTAACCAGACCAAGCTTCAGTGGAAAGGAAGCCATGAGGGTAAGAACGCTGGGCTGGGCAGGGTAAGGTGGGGCAGCGGCAGCTGGAAAAGCCCCGGACGAGGCACGCCCTGCCCTTCTCCTTGGTGAAGGTTGAGAAATTTTCCTCCGTCCGGGAAGCTACCTGGCAGCTCCACCGCCTACTCCGCCCGAGCCCGGCCTCCTTTCCAAACTCATTGATAGGCCCGAACGCCGCCGCTAGCCCGGCTCTAGTCCCTGCCTATCTTCAGCTCTGGCGCAGCAATGGCGGCGTCGGCCTTGGCGCTGGCCGGCAAACCTGGCGGCTCTTCCCAAGTGCAGACCTGGCCGGGGGGGAAGGGGGGGAAGGAAGTGACTCGGAGCCCATCCTCGCCTTTACTTTCTCTTTTCTGTGCCTTCTTCTGTGCCTTTTTCACAAGCATATTAACATTCATAGTCCATGAGGGGTCCTCCGAGATATAAGTGCCCAGAAAATTAAAACTACCCACCCTCTCCACCTCCTCACCATTTATGTACAAAGGTAGATGTACATCTCTCTTCCTCCTAAAGTCAATTATAAGTTCTTTAGTTTTTGTGGTGTTAAGTGTGAGATTATTTTCATTACACCACAATGTCAGCCCTTGTACCTCCTTCCTGTAAGCAGACTCATTGTTCTTATTAATGAGTCCCACCACTGTTATGTCATTGCAAATTTAATAATTGCATTGGTGTTATATAGTGGGGTGCAGTCATGCGTATACAAGGAATAAAGGAAAGGGCTTAGCACACAACCCTGGGGGGCTCCTGTGCTTAATATCAGAGTAGAGGAATGGTGAGATCCCATCCTTACTGACTGTGGCCTACCTTATCCACAAGCAAATCCTCTGATTTATACCCAAATTGGACATTTTAAGAAACAACCTGTTGGGTAAAATGGTATTAAAGGCAGAGCTATAATCCACAAATAACAGCCTTGCATATGTCCCCTGTTGTTCCAAATGATTCAATACAATATGGACAACAAGAGACATAGCATCATCAGTTGATCTATTACCCCTATATGCAAATTGGTATGGGTCCAAAGTAGATGGAAGACTAGCCTTAATATCGTTCAACACTAGCCTCTCAAAACATTTCATGACAACAGATGTTAAAGCTACTGGTCTATAATCATTAAGAGATACCACTACTGTCTGCTTAGGAACTGGCACTATAATAGATGTCTTCAGGCAGGTAGGGATAGAGCACTGCAACAAAGATAGATTGAAAATATCCGTGAATACTTCAGCTAGCTCTGCAGCACAGTCCCTGACAATTTGTCCCAGAATTCCATCTGGCCCAGCTGCCTTCCGGATATTAACATTCTGGAAAGTGTGTCTCACATCAGAGATCTGCAGTAGAAGTGGTTGTCTATCGATGGTAGATGTTAATGATACACCATCAGTGGTAAATGCTGGAATGATGGTCGTTCCTGTGTCCACCCCAAAACGGCTGAAGAATTGATTTAACTGCTCCGCCAAAGAGTCACTACTCCCAGGCAAACTATTTTTATTGCTTTGTCCTGTGATTTGTCGCAGACCTTGCCATACATGACTGGAGTCTGAGTTCTCAAAAAGATGTTCAATCCTCCGTCTGTATATAGCTTTAGCGTCCTTGATACCCCTTTTCAATTTAGCTCTTGCCTCGCTATACTGTAGCGCATCACCAGAATGAAAAGCAGCATTTCTTGCTCTTAATAAAAGACACACTTTTCTATTTATCCAGGGCTTGTTGTTAGAAAACACCCATACTTGTCTGGTGGTAGTGACAACATCAATGCAGCTTTTAATGTAAAACAGTACTGTTGAAGTATAAGTGTCAATATTGTTCTCCTCAAACAGTGCCCAATCAGTACTCCCAAAACAATCTTGAAGTTGCTCTGATGCACCCACTGGCCACACTTGTATTTCTCTAATTGATGGTCTAATTATGTTGACAAGAGGTCTATATGATGGGATCAAGAACACAGATATATGATCTGACTGTCCCAGGTGGGGTAAAGGCATAGTCCTGTATCCATGCATGATGTTACTATATACCTGATCTAAGGTATTTTTTCCTCTAGTGGGACAGTCTATATACTGATAGAACTTAGGGAGGACAGTCTTTAAGTTGGCTTGATTGAAATCACCTGCAACCACCAGCACTCCATCCGGGTAGGCCTGTTGCTGTTTGCTAATAGCAGTTAACATAGCTGTGGTCGTGTTAGCATCAGGAGGTATATATACTGCAGTTGTTATCACAATGTTAAATTCACGAGGCAGATAAAAGGGGTGGCATTTCACTGCCAAGTATTCCAAATCAGGAGAACAGTGAGTGTCCATTATTTTAACTTTTGTGCTCCAGTTGTTATTTATGTAAACACAAAGTCCCCCTCCTTTGCTCTTCCCAGACACCATGGTTCTATCCGCTCGATAAACTGAGCATCCTGGTAATTCAATAGCTCTCCTGGAATGGTAGGGTCAAGCCACATCTCTGTAAAGACCATGACACAGCAGTCCCGAATGTTTTTCTGCAGAGAGATAGTAAGTTCCAGCTCCTCAATCTTATTGGGGAGAGATCTAACATTTGAAACAAAAAGACTTGGCAATGCAGTCATGTGAGGATTTTTTCCTAACCTTACACGCAGTCCGGCTCTACAGCCTCATTTCTGCCTGCGTTTCCTTCGTCTCCTTCATTTCCTTTGCTCTCTAGCAGGAAGAGTAATCCACGGCGTCATTCCAACCAGTTCAGCTGGAATGTTGTAACTTGAAACTCCTGGTTCAAAAAAGCAGCCTTCTCTGCCTTCTCTACCAATGATTAATAACTCTTCTTGACTGTAAACTACTTGTGCCTGAACGTGCAGAGCACTCACTAAAAAAATATACAAACAATAAATTAATTAAAAAATACCAGTCTCTGGAGTGTCGAGTGTCTGCATATATATGCGCCGCCATCCTATTCTATTCTATTCTGTTCTGTTCCGTTCCGTTCCGTTCCGTTCCGTTCCGTTCCATTCCATTCCATTCCATTCCATTCCATTCCATTCCATTCCATTCTATTCTATTCTATTCTATTCTATTCTATTCTATTCTAATAATCTTCTGGAACACCACCAGGAAAGGAACCACATGGATTTCAGATGTGGGTCTAATTCCAGAGGACTGGTGTCATGACAAAAAAGATATGACTTCATGGATCCTGATAGATGACATTGTTTAATCAACGGAACGAGGTGTGTGCCAACCCTGTCAGGTTAAATCAGCTGATAGACAACACAGGAGATAGATGTAGGTACCATATTTCCCCGAAAATAAGACCCGGTCTTTTTTCCCCTCCAAAAGAGGCACCAGGTCTTATTTTCAGGGTATATGTATCTTTCCCACTCACCTCATGGCGGCAGCAATGACATCCCTGCCCAGCTGGCCCACTTCTTCTGCGGCCAAAGGAAATACCTCTGTAGCTTAGAACGGAGCTCCGGCCTGCATTTTGCCATCAGAGGCCTTTCTAGAAGGCCTCTGCAACCAAGAACCAAGCTATGGATTCAATCCGTAGCTCGGTTCTCAGCTGCACAGGCCTTTCTGGAAGTCCTCTGATGGAGGAATGCAGGCCAGGGGATGCCACAGAAGAAGTGAGCCCACGAGGAGAGACAGGTGTAGCTTCATGGGAGGCCTGGCAAGTGGGTAAAGGGGCATGTGGGATTTATTTTGGGGGTAGGGCTTATATTAGGCCCACTCCCAAAAATCAAGCTAGAGCTTATTTTCGGGGTAGGTCTTACTTTCCGGGAAACATGGTAGTAAAGAAGGTCTGTCTGTCTGTCTGTCTGTCTGTCTGTCTGTCTGTCTGTCTGTCTGTCTATCTATCTATCTATCTATCTATCTATCTATCTATCTATCTATCTACCTATCTATCTATCTATCTATTATCTTCTGGTTCAGACATATCAAACTTGCGACATCACGTGATGTCACACGACGTATCGGAGCTTTTTCCCCATTGCCAGCAATGGGGCGGGCGTGGTTTCCTGGTGACGCATCCAGCCTATGGGCTGGCAGTTTGACACCCTTGTTCAACTTGCTTCCTACAGCCTTCTGACCTGTCCCAAGATGCTGCCGATTTACAAGAAGTAATGAAACTTAGTAGTTTTAAGACTAGATATAATAGGAGAGAGTTGATGGGGGATTTAAAAATTGGATGGGATTCAAAATATCAAAATATTTACTCTGGACACATCCACATTCCTTCTTGACTCATTTCACAAGGGACATGGCAGCCATTGAAATAGTGCATTACTGGGTTAATCAGAAAGGCTGTTTGAGGCTTTTTAGAACAATCAATAGCAATATAGGTCCTGCTCCTGAGGTTTATACAAGAGAGATGGCACAGAAGAGGTGGGAAAAGGAAAAGAAAATAGATAGACCAAAACGCTTTGTTGTAATGTTTCCATGGACGTCCAACAATTAGATGTGATATCTGTGTGCTACTCAGAACTGCAGAGTAGGGCTCTGAAAAATAAGCTAGCACAGTTTCTCCAACTTGATGCCCTTGAGATATATTAAGCCAATGTAGAGTACTGGTAAAAGTGCTGAATCTGAAAGACCTAAATTCAATTTCATCCTTAGCCATGAAATCTCACTGAATGATTTTGGATCAGTCCTGATCTTTGGAATTTAGTGTTGCAGGCCCAGGCTTTCTGCATATATAGGTCTATTGACCATGAGGAGCACTCCGAGTAGAGAAAGTGAGAGGGGGATTTTGCCTTTTGAATCTCATCCCTTGTCTGGAAGACTTACTTTGCTTATTCTAAACCATGTTATTTGATAATGTATGATGAAATGACTCATCTGGTACCCAGACTTCTCATCTTTAGGCCTTCAGGTAACAACTTACTTGACTCAAAGAGTCTTTTTAATAATAGAGTATTAATATTGATATGCTATGGTATGATATAAATATTTATATTTATTATCCAGACCAGGTTGTTTTAAACATTGCAACACTTCTCTTAACTCTTTTTAAAATAAATTTTGACCAGCATCTTAAGGAAATTTACTTCTATTAAGAATTTTTACTCTTTCCTTTTGCAAACAAAAAACACCAGAGCCTTATATTAAAAATAGGAAACGTTCCTACCCAGAGGTTTAGGATATAAATAGGGGAGCAGGGGGAGAGATGAGGAAACAAGCTGACTCAAGCTGCAGGTTGGAAAATGAAATAGTAACCTGTCTAATGACCACCCAGGACAAAAAATTGTATTGTGGAGCTTTTGTTATATAGTGTTATATGCTCAAGAATGATAAGGGTTTATATTGCTTAGGTCGGGTTGCTGTACTTATTTTTAAAAATATAACCTTTGAGAAATAAAACATGGTTCTCAATAACAATGAGTTAATCTGATAAAAATGCAGCATTCTCATTTGCTAATTTCTTTCTACCAAAAGGTGTTGGCTCAGGGACATTTTTTTTTCATTCCACAACTCAGTTGAAAAGTCTCCAGCCCCCATTTCTAGAGAGCCATAAAAAAGGACAAATCTTCTGCCTCCTTAATGTCTAGCTCACCTGGTGGTTCAGGTGCAAAACAGGTGTGCTGGTTTATTACCTTTAAAACCATAGGAAAAATGATAGTTGCAGAACAACAATTGCCAAAGAACAATATGAGCCTTCATGGCCAATTGTTTGTGGTCTAGACATCAATCTGTTACTTCACAAAGAGCCAGCAAGAAGTTAAAAGGAAACAAACTATGTGGAGAACAGATGATGGCAAAGTTACCATTCCCTAAGCCACAGGGGCAACCCAGTTTCAGTTGCTGAACCTGCTTTCCATAAGCTCTGCCCTATTTTTTTAGGGATCTAAATCTTATGAAAAAGATCTTTTCCCAGGAGAGAATTATGTGGGACTCACAATGGGGATGACCCAATTAGTCTTGCTCCTCAGCAGCCATTAGTTTATATAGAGTGCAAAAGGGAACCTTTGTACTCCAATGTATGTTTCCACGGTATGGGAACTGCACATGATCCAAGAGAGCCTTGACCACTCTCCTCTAGCCAGAACCACCAATTACATTGGCCCCAAATGATTATTTTGGATCTGAAAAACAGTGCATGTGGAAGAGGAGGATGAAATACAGAGGGAGCAACACAGTTGCATTTCATTAAGGGAAAGTATTGCTAATTTCAGTTAAATGTAATTGCCATTGGTTTTTGTCCTGGTTCTGCCTACTTTATTGTTCTGGCCCTGCCTATATTTCAGAGTACTGTCACCCAAAGGCCAAGTGTTGACCTCAACCTAAAAACAACTATGCTGATCTAAGACCACTCCTTGGCTTGGAGAAACCAAATATGGCTGCTATTGTATGTGATTCATTTCATCCTACCATAAAGCAGGTGGCTGTATGGTTGATGGATTTATTGGGGACATCATAGCAGGCAGAATCCCCCTTTACAGGGATTCTCTGCATGCATGATGACGACACCAGAGAGGGTATGAGAATGATGCCTAGGCAAGGGAAAGTGGAGTTAGACTGAGATCCCAACTTGCAATTGCATTTACAGCCACAGCTTACCACTTAATTTTCTCCTAAAGGATGACCACCCACTCCTGTGAAATATAATATTTGACTCAATTATCAATCACAGTCAAGATGCTGGTTATGACCTTTGCAGGTCTATTTAATTGAGTAGCTCGAACAATAAAGTGTAGGATGGGCCAGAACACAGTTGAAGTTGATTGGTTGGAGAGTGCTGGCTCCTGCATGAGGCAATCTCCGCTATGATTGGTTGCTGTGGGTATAAAGGGGGAGTTTCCTTTTTCCCACCTTTTTCTTCTGTGTGCTGGGTATGCTGTTTAGATTTACCTCATGGTGTTCTTGTATTCCTGACTATCTTGTCTGCTATGAATATAAATCTTAAATATATTTATTTATATAAAACTATAAGCTCGTGACAGTGGCTCTTACTTCATTTGGACACTTGTTGTGCAATTACCTGACAACCTTTAAAGCCCTAAATGGCAAGGGACCAGATTATTTGAGGGACGGCCTCTCCCTGGCTGCACGTACTTGTCTCACCAGGTGCTGCAGGAGGGGCATGCTGTGGGTCCTATCAGCCAGGGAGTTGGACAGGACATAGGAGGAAAACTTTTTCTGTCATGGCCACTGCCTTGTGGAACATCATCCCTTCCAGAGTGAGTCTGGCCTCAATTCTACTGGCTCTTAAAACACAGTTTTGTTAACTGTTCTGGAGATCCCAAGGGAGAATGGAGCCTGCTACTTGATTATATCATAGCTAATTGGAATATATTCCTCTGCATGCTTTTTTGTCATTTTGTTTTTACTCTTTTGGCATAATCTTTACTTAATGACCATTTGTTCAGTGATTGTTCAAACTTACAACAGCACTGAACAATGCTACTTATGACCAATCCTTGTAATTGTGGCCACTGCAGCATCTCTGTAGTCATGTGATTGCAATCCAGGCACTTACGGTGATCACTCATAGTTATGACATTGCAACATCCTGCTGTTACATAATCACTTTCTATAACCTTTACAGTCAGCATCCCACAAGCAAAGCCAATGGCAGGAGATCACAAACGAGACCACACAATGTCATGCTTAATAATGTTGCAGAATTTGCTTAATGTTGGCAAATAGCAGTGCCAGAACTGTGGTCACTAAGCAGTAGAGTCATGTGACATTCTACTTTACAATCATATCACTGAATGATGGAAATTCTGGTTCCAATTATCATCATCACTAACTGAGGACAACCTGTAATTTGGTTGCATTTTATTATTTTTTTAATATATTTGGGAGTGCCAGTTTTATATAACGGATAATGCACCAGACTAGAAACTGGAAGGCTGTGAGTTCTAATCTCAGTTTAGGCACAAAGTCATCTATATGACCTTGAACCAGTCAGTCATTCTCTGCCCTAGCAAATAGGCAATGGCAAGCCACTTCCAAATTTTTTGCTAAGAAAATTGATGATAGTACATGCCTGGTTTTTGCCTACATTTCCAACAATTGCTAGACATATTTTTAAACATTTTTGCTAGTCTGGCCAGTGGTAGGTGCCATCTATAAAACATTTTATACAAATTTTCTTTATATGCAGTTGCCATTCTTATTTTATAGTTTTTTCCCCAGAGATTTTGCCAATTTTCTAGCTCTATATCAGGGCTTTTCAACCAGTGGTACTCGTACCACTTGTGGTACATTAATGAGTGGCAGGTGGTACACAGCCCTGCCTAGCCAACTATAGTGGGGAAGAGAAAGAGCCAGCACAGGCAAGGACTTACAGTGAGATAGTCCTCTGGAGCTGCAAAGGCCCCAGGCTCACTTCTGGCTCACCCTCTCCCATGAGAAAGGAGGAGGGGGGCAGAGACAGGAGAGCCTATAAAAGGAGGCAGTTTGGGCAGGAGAGAGAGAGAGAAAAAAGCAGCAGCCTTGGGAGGAGGCAGAATCAGCTGCACCGAAGGGGAAGAAGGAGGAGGAGGGGGAGGGTAAGGGGGAGAGGAGATCAAGCAGCTGGCCATGAGCCAATCTACAACTGCTGTGGCAGCCACCTGTGCTGGCAGCAGCAAACAGGCAAGAAATGCAGCGGGGGAGGGGTCACCCTCCAAGAGGAATGAAAAAAGGCAGCAATGGCTGGAAATGAGGCACAGAGGAGGGAAGGAGATGGAGAGTGGAAGGATTCTTATGTGCTTTTGTGACTTTGAAATTCTGGGATTTGTGCAATGAGGGCTTTGTGTTCTTAAGGAGTGTTTGGCAATTTCTATTTGGCTGATGGTGTTAGCTTCTATTGCTCTGCTGTTGTTAGCTGTAAGTTTTGCTGCAAGGGATTTTGAAGTATTTTTCTCCTGAATGGATTTTGCTTGTAGCATTCCTTTACTTATGAATGGAGCCATTTGGGGAGGTTGCCTTAGCCAGCAGCCAGTACTTACATTTTTTTTCTTCCTTAAGTGCCGTCTGCGCTCCTTGCTTTCCTTTCTAGCCAGTAGCTAATTCTTAAAGGGGAATGTGCCTTTTTAAGCTAGTTCACTCAGCAGCTTGTCTCTGGAGGCCTTTCTTTGTTTGATCAATATATGGAAGAGGGAAAATGGGGGGGGTTCAAATTCTTCCTTTGGAAGGAAATGGGAATGAGAAAAAGAGAGGCAGGGAAGGGAGGGAAGAAAGGAAGTCCCGCCTTAGCACTTGGCCACCAGCAGCTCTGCTTTGCTTGTCAAAAGGTTGCGAAAGGGGATCACATGACCCTGGAACACTGTGACCATTATAAATATGAATCACTTGCCAAGCATCCAAAAATAAATCACATGACCCTGGGCATGCTACAATGGTCATAAGTGTGAAAAATGGCCATAAGTTATTTCAGTGCAATTGCAACTTTGAACAGGGTTTTTTTTTTTGGTTATCAAGTTTTTGACACCTTGCTAGGTGGTACTCGAATATTGCCATATCCTAAAAGTGGTACAATCGGTAAAAAGGTTGAAAAGCCCTGCTCTATATTGTGCCTAAATTTTTAACCCATGTTATCATTGTTTCTTTTACTTGTTCATCTTCCATCTTTAAGCTTAACCAAAAATTATACAATTTCTCAATCAGTTTTTCATCTGATATTAATAATATCTGATCGAACGTTGTCTGCTCTTTATAAAAACCATATATTTTGTTATCTTTCTCATATTTCGTTTGTATTTGCAAATGAGGCCACCATGATAAAGCAATACCCTGTTTTTCCAACTCTTGTTCAATTTTTAAATTCCCTTCCATATACAAGATGTCTTTTTAAGCTACAATTTTCTTAGGATTAATTAAATTTGGGAGAGCAAAAGCTTCCATTGTTGAAAGCCATCCTGGAATTTTCATATAGATTTTCACTTTTTTTCTTTTCCCATATCAAAAATAAAGCATTTCTTACATAATGATTTTGAAAGTATCTATGAATTTTGTTCTTCCCATACCATATAAAAGTGTGTTCTGAAAATATCTAGAATGTTCTGATGCAAAATCCAAATAAGTTCTCAGAAAAGAGGAATAATTCAGAGCCAGCAGGAATCTAGCTTTAGCTTGCCAAAACACATGCAAAATCCACTACTTCCTGAAATGTTCCACCAACCTTGAGGAAAAAATAATGCTAAAATAGGAATGCTTAAGCTCATCTTACAGATTTTATTTGATCTTCTGAACATACTAAATTTATTTTGTCACCTGTTGCTATGTTAGTTATTCATCTTCAGAAATAAGATCATGACCTCTGTAGGGTATATAATTCAAAGTCTTCCATTCAAAATCAGTAGCTACTTGACTGCATTAATTTTGGGGCATAACTAATGTTCCTTTAATTTTTGTGCAGAATCAGACTTAATGATAGTTACCACTCAAACTTTGTTATATTTTCACAGGTTCATTTCCTGCCTCCGATTTAATGAAAAGTCATTTGATTGAACAAGGAGAATTAAGTGCTAATGCTTGGTATTTTCATTTTTCTTTTTTTGTTTTGCTTACTGGAGAGATAAGAAAACGAATACAATTCCTATGATTTCTACAAATGCTTTAACAGTTCTGACATCTGTCTCACACAAGCCAGATGCCTGCAAACATATGTTCTTTTCACTGTTAGCTGCCAATTGTGAGTTATCTATCCCTGTCATATGACATTCTTGCTCTGCTCTGAAAAAGAGAGAGCTGTTAAGAGTCTTTAAAATTATCCTAATAAAGATAGAAAAGCAGAGTTTCTAAAATTAGAACAAATATTGATACAGGTAGTTCTCGCTTAATGACTGCCATGCTTACAACTTTGAAATTACAAAAACACTTTACCACTTATCCTCACACTTATTATCTTTGCAACGGCACTATGATCATGTGATCATAGTGGATACTTCACAATCAGCAGGCATTTATGACCATCGCAATCTCCTGCGGTCATCTAATCATCATTTGCATATTTCAAAATTGGCTTCTGGCAACCTGCAACAGAACTGCAAGTCACAGTTGCATGAAGCTTCGCTTAACAACTCTAGTTGGTTCACTTAATGTCACCTCTTTCAATTAGAGAAGCAAATCTGTCATTTGCAAATGAGTACAAAAGATAGTTGTAGTTATTCAGTTTTATACATGTTCAATGAGCCTCTATAGTAGTTTTCCAATTGATAGCTACTAAAAAAATCTAAATTTTGATTGGTGGGTTATTATACCATTTATGTGGCCCTAATACAATACAGACTTCCAGCAGCTTTCATTAAAATATGGCAAGAACATAAGAAAATTCAACAACATGCCAAATTAATAACATTAATATTCCTCTTGGCATATGAACTTAGCAACATCAACCACCAAATACTCTGTAAAACAATTTTGTTTGGTCTGCTCTTCTAAGAACTTTCTTGAAAAAAAAATGCCAACCAAATTTCTGGAAATCAGATGCTTCACAGGGATGTAACTTATATTGAAGAGCATTATTTCCTTGTTTCTGCACCCTGATTTTTACATGAGGGTTACGTTTAACATCCGTAATTGTGAAGTATATACTGATGCTAAGAGAATAATTTGGGATTTCCACGAGCCGGGGTGAAGCAAGAACAAATAAAAGAAAAATGAAATCCAGGCATGCTCTGTTCTCAAGGGTAATCTATGGAGCAAATGGGGCGCAGGGACTTTGTTTTGTATGAACTTGGGCTGTGGTTTGTATATATGTTCAACATGTCTTTCGTATGCAGTTTGGGATGCTACTGCTTTGAGCTTTGATCCTGTGTGAAATCTGGAAAAGGTAGATTGTCTTTGCCCTCAGACATGCAGACTCCATTTCTGGTGTCTCCCCCCCACCCCAAAGGAATTCCCATCTCCCCATAGAGCCAGTGAGATGCCAAGAAAAAGGCGGGGGAAGATTGTAGACCTTTTAAGCTTCTAAACTGAGATGACTTTGGAGTTCAGTAAGTAGGTACTCCTGCAAGTACCAGCAAGCCATATAGGTGCTAAGATGTAATAACCAGCACTTTGAATGGTACTTAATTGCCCATTGACAAACAGCATAGCACTCTCAGCTCCCATTTTATGTGAGTTTTATTTATTTTTTCCTCACATCCCTCTAATCCCCACAGAAGGATATGCCATTACTTTTTAAAATGATCTGTCTTTATTGTGCTGTCTCCATCTCATCATAAGAATGGGTTAATCCTGTGCTGCGTAGAAAGAAATCAGGAAAGAAAACTGGGCTCTACACCCTATGAATGCAGAACCAATCTTCTGCCAACAAGAGAGTTTTATATGCCTGTAGTTTTTATTCCTTTTATTACTTCGGTGAGGATGCGGCATCATTTTACCTACTTCTATATTTCTGTAGCTTGCCTGCTCTGGTGCAAACCACATCTACTCACAACAAAAAGAGTAGAGATGATATATTTCTCTTTCTGAAATCAAGAGACAATTTGCTTCAATGAAGCACTTCACTTTGCCTTAAAGCTTCTACTCTCTATCACTGTAAAATCTAGAGCAATGGCCTTTTGCAGACTTGCCAAAGCTGGAAGAAATTTGAAGCATGTTCCAGTTTAGGAAAGTGCCAGAGGGCACTGGGGAAGAACTATGGAGCAGAACAAAGAGAAGCAACATTGAGCTTCTCACTCTTAGAAGTCCAGAGGTGACTTTGTATAGTGGAATAGGTTTCCATTGGGAGGTTTTCCATTGAAGCAAGGCATCCCTTAAAACAATGGTACAGCTTTGGTATTTAGCAAAGGAAAATTAAGACTTTCCTGGTAGCTAGGAGTCTCTTGCCTGTAGAATTCTTGCAGAGTTTGGGGAGTATCCAGCAAGTAAAAGGCAAGGAGAAAGAGACTGAAGCATTCAGAAAGGGGAAGCAGCAAAAGATACAACTACTTTTTCAGCTAAGTACTTGGAGAATAGACACTATATGATACAAAACAAGTTAATCTTTCATCTTCTTTTGTTTCCTTGTTTTCAATATTCTTTGATGACAAATTATTCAACAACAATTTCTAGATGGCTTCCAAATGTCAAAATATCAACCCTAGAACTGCTAAATGAAATGGACAGGTAACAAATTCATTCAATTGAATATGATCATTCATTCATATAATTTATTCATTCATTTAAGGCAACTTCCACAGTTTTGAAGAATTTATCCAATCAGCTATTGGTCAGAATACTTAAGACAGCCAGATATTTCTCTGTAACCAAGAAATAAGACATAAAACATTTTTTACATTTACTGAATCTAGTGCTCATTCTTGGCGTCCATGCAAGTATTGCCAGTGAGCATCAGAGAACTGTTCTGCATTTCATCACCGAACACTTAATAGTCATCATATCTGAAATACTAAGTTGTCCATGAGACTTTGCATTTTCTAACGGATATATGCCTGTAGTATGGTAATGTGCAGATGCTGTCCCAAAGAATCTAAGGGGGAGAAATTAATTCAGCTCAGATGTTAATACGAATTGTTCCAACTGACTATTTTACTCTGCAAACTGAAACAGTTGCAGACCATTAAAATCAGACATTTACAATTTTCCAAATGTTGTGATATAGCTCTCTAATCCAAACAACCATTAAAATTGTAACTAAGTAAAAGTTCACACAAAGAAGCATACATTTGTGAAAGCAACACACCCAAATAGACATCTGTTGCCTGTATGAATGAATAGTCATGTGAAAAAGTAACCATACTCCATGTAAAATATGATGTAATTGAACAAAAACACTATAAAAATAGAATTTATAATCATTTATTAAACCCCTAAATTAACAAATATGCCTTTTTCTTCTGGAGAATAAGTTAATATACCCTTGGCTTTTTGGTGATGCCTGGTATTGCCCCTTTTGGCCGAAACAACACCAAGTGGGCTCTTCTTACAATTTATTGGTCTCTGATATCAACTGAGAGGATTTCCCCCCCCCCCCATTTCTTCATCTTTTCTATCTGTAGATGATCTACCAGACAGTGGAATGATTGGTGTCCAATTATTTGGTGAGCTTTTTAAATCCTTTCCCAAACTCCCAAAAAGGTGCCAATAGCTTCCTTTGAAGTCCTTGGAGCTCTTTTGATCAAGGCATGGTGATACCAAACTGTTCAATGACAAATAACAAATCAAACTAAATGTCTAAGATTTAAATCAGATGATTTATATGCTGCATCATTCTAGGCGAGGCATTCATTTTATCACAGAAATTCTCCCCAGCAAAGACAATTATAGTTTCTCCCCTCTTAAGATATCTTTTCCAATTTCTAGTTATTTTGAAATAATATACAACTCATAGTTGTCATAGTGATACTTAAATATTTTACTTTCTTCTCCATCTTAAAACCCATTTTATTCATCAGTTCTTTTGATCCTCTATTTTCATGTTTTTATCATCTTCGTCTTCTTTTTGTTGATCTTAAAACATGATAATGTACCAAACCCTTTTAGCTTTCCCATTTATGTTTCAATTCCGTTTAAAGAATCTTGCAAAATCAATGCCAAGTCATTTGCAAAAGCCCTCAACTTATACATTTCTTTTTAAAATCTTTATTCCTACTACTGTATATGTCAGGGGTGTCAAACTGCCGGCCCAAGGGCTGGTTGCATCATATGGAGGCCGTGCCCACCTCAGCTCCGGCAATGCAAAAAAAGGCATGACACGTCGCAACATGTCACGTGATGTGGCGAGTTTGACACCCGTGGTATATGTGCTCTTTGTAAAGTATAGATCAATCTTGCCCATTTTATAAAGTTATCTCCAAAGTTCTTATCTTCCAAAATTTTAAATAAGAAAGCCCAGTTCAAATTGCCAAAGCCTTCTCTGCATCTTAGAAAATTTATGTGGCTTTTTTTTTCATTGTATTGTTCCAAATATTCCAAAAACATCCAACATATTTCTAATATTGTCCTTTAATTGTCTTTTAGGTTACAAACTCCCACTGATCCTTATGAATAAATTCTTTCAAAATTGTTTTCAGTCTATCAGCCAGAATCATTGTGAATAACTTGCAATCACTATTCAATAAAAATATTGATCTCTAGTTTCTAGTTAAAGTCAAATCTTGTTCCTTTTTAGGTATTAGTGCTATATTAGCCTCTTTCAAACTCTCTGGCATCTTTCTTCTCTATAAAATAAAGTTTGTCTTAGCATTGTATTTTGAAAAATTGTGAAGCTTGAAAAGGTTCATTCTTGAAACATTTATAATTAAAACCTAATAATTTGTCTGGTCCAGGTACTTTTCATGGTTTAATTTTTTTTATAGCTTCAGAAACTTCCCTTATTGCCTTATTCATAATCTGTTTCTGTTCCTCTGTAATCCTTTGTTTCTTTAGATATTTATCTATTTTGTCCAGAGAGATGTTACTTCCTTTATACAAGTTGGAATAATATGGATGAGATGCTTTTTGCATAGCCATGCTATCCCTTTGTATAATGTCTTGCTTTTGTACTTTCAATATCATTTCTTTTTTTCCTTTCATAATTTATATGCTATCTACTTCCCTTTTTTTTTTGCTTTGTTTTGTTTTGTGCCACTTTCCTGAGGTTGCCATTGTAATTTTGTAATCCAATAGGAAAAGCGTCTCAATTGAAAGGGAAAGAGTAAAAGGCAAGTTTCCCTCCCTCCCATTTTATCATCCCATATCCTTAATAATTTCATCTCAAATGGTACTCTATAATTACAGTCAGAATCACAGTCTGGCTCACGTTACCTTTCTCTTTTTTTAAACCCTAGATTTAATGTTTTGTTAAATCCACCAATTTCTGTACTTTTTAATATTAAACAAATTAATTCCCACAAAAGTCCAGTTCATTTGTCTGTTTTAATTCAATTTGGCCAAAACCTCATTCACCAAACAGCAATCTTTCAAAATAACTATATTATCCTTTATCCCTTTTAAACCTTTCTGCATCCATTTCTTGTTAAACTATTTGCCAAACGTTTTTAAATTTTGAAACTCTTTTTTTCTCCTTTTTAATCCAGAAAGAATGATGACTCACCAAGTAGATATCTTTTATCTTTTTGCTCAGAAAATCTCTTTTTATCTGTCAATTAATTACATCTGAAAATGTTTAATAAATGAGGCTTTTGTGAACATGTTCCATATAGGCTGCATTATGGCTGTGAGCTTGACTGAAATCCCTCAACTCCTAACTGCTCAACTCACGAGTGAGCTACAAAAACCACAGTCCCTGAAGTCTCTTCATGAGAATTGTGTGTCCAGAGTGGCAAGTGGGAGATCTCATGTTCTTTCCTTGCCTGGAGAGACTCCATTGGCCAAAATTCATCATTTGGCTCCTAATCTCTACCACAATGTTGTCCCTACTCATTCAGGGATGTCTAATCCACCACAGCTCTACACCCAGAAGCTGATTACTTCTTGTTCTACTAAAAAACTAGATTAATTTTATTTCTCTAGTTCTTTTGGTTAGTTTTACTGTTAGGGGAAAAAAATAATTCCTTCTCTACTCTTAGGTTCAAGACAAATGTATTTAGTTCATTATTTCCAAGTAGTATTTCTTCAGAAAAGGACAGTTCGTGGCCAATATAAAACAGACAAGTAAGTCAATTTATCTTCCTTACTTTTTAGGTTTCTTTAATGAACTCTTGTTCACTTTTAAATAGATAGTGCACTGAATTTCCATTTAAAAAACATAAGAATCTATTTAGTGCTAATTTGACATTTGCAGTCTTAAAATCAACTACATTGTTTTACAAAAATTAAACATTTTCTCCTTGCTTTGTAACCTAAGAAAAGCTCTGGGAATTTTTGCACTAATAGAGAACACATTTTACTCTATTTAGAAGGTCAACATAATTCCATGGGACTTCCTTTGAAGAAAGTGTGATTAGGAGTACAGGTATAATTTCATATATTCACGTAAAGGTTTCTAGCTCAGGAGGATTTCAGCATAATCTTAAATAAGTCTGGATCACAGAGAGTCCCTACTCCCATCTTTTTGGTCCAGTCCTATTCAAATATTGTTCCTGTTTCAAACAGCAACATTCTTTGCCCAAGAATCTCTCTGACTCCAAAAATGAAATTAGACATAAAATTTCTTTGGATCCAGAGGGGTGTTTTGTTTGTTTTTTAATGATCCTGTAGAATCATATCATTTAGGAAATTGCCTTTCAGGAAAAAATATTTCTATGTGAAGACTGGATCTTTATAGTGTTCCTTTTTTGCAAACCTACTTGTAGTTATCCTATGACCATGTCATGATCCTGTACCATTATGTTTGCACATATCACATTTTGTGTATGTATGTATGTATACAATTTATAGGCATACCTTTAATTTTAAATTAAAATACATTCTGTGAAAGAGGGGGGGGAAGCAATATCTCTTTTCAAGGAGCAAATAATTTCTCAAAAACAGAGGGTGCACACACAATTTTCTCCCTCATCCCCCACCAACCCCATGCAGACACATCTGTAATGACTGATTAGAATATTTCTTCTGTCCAATTCTCCAGTTTCTTAATATATTACTTCAGAGGTAACAAGAGAAAAAAATGACCATATTTTGAATCACTTTGTTATCCATGTCCAATGGATATTGAAAGCAGCAGGGCACAGAAGCAAGGTGAGGATTAGGGCCCTTCCCATATAATATAGCAGAGCTGTTTAACAACATTGTAATGTAACTAAAGTGAGAAACAAAACAAAATAGTTTGGGGAGTGCAACACAATTCCATACAGAATCTATGGACTACCTCTCTACTCTACTACTTTGAACAATTACATATCCCTACTTTTATTTCCATGTTAAAATTACAACCACTACATCTGAGCTGCAAAAGTCTTGGTAAGTGCTGAATGGCAAGAAAGAAAGAGTGAATGCTCTCTTTTGGCAGCCTAGTTAAGGTAGCCCTAATTGCCCTAACTGTAATTTATCCAGCCTTAAGGAACAAAACACAAAATTAAAAGGTATGATATTTTTGGTGATTTTATTTTTAATGGCATTATGATCAGATATGACTCCTTTGGACTTTTATTTCAGTGGCAGGCCTAAAGAATTCTTGCATGTATCACCATTTTCTATGTCAGTGGTCACATTTTATCTCTGTCAGAGATGATGAAGAGGGCAGGGTGAAGTTTGCTAATGAAAAGGAAATAAGAGCCTTTATATTTGCTGGGCCATGAATCATGACTTATCGCTGTGATTCCTTTTGCTATTCAAGCTGCAGAGAAGCCTTTTCCTTGAGTGTATTTAAACATTCAAAGAACTGTAAAATCACTGCGCCCGTTCAATGCATAAGGTCTGATATTAAATTTTGTTAGCAGTTGATTGCATTGTTACTTTCTATTTTTGGAGTGCAAGGATATAAGTACTGTAGAGCCCTCCTGGATTAGGCCATGGGCCTTTTAGTCCAGCCTTCTATATCAAATGGAGGCCACCAAAAGTGTTAATGAACTCTAGCCTAGGGCTATATGCATTTAAAGCAATATATTTCTTCTAAAACTCCCTATCTCATGTCCTGATTGGCTTGGATTGGTTTCTACCATCTGCTTTCAAATATGTCTGCATGGTGAGAGAAGGTAAAGAACCAAAAGCTCTGCAGATGGTGTTAAATCATAAATTTGAACACTTCTTACTATTGACTATGTTGATTTGGGCTGCAGCAAGTTCTTGTTCAAGGATGTCAAGAAAAATACAGCTTTCCATACCCTTGGACAATTCTAAGGCAACGTTCATGGCAACACTTGGGGGCCCACTGAATATGGACCGACTCTCAGAATTTCCCAAACTGCATGGTTGGCTGATTTAATCTTCGCCATGGAAGAATTAATGTTTTGCTTCTGCATTCCAGTTTATTTATTTTCTGAATTTATACCATGCCTTTTTATTACCAAACTATGGAGCTTAATGGAGCTCTTTTCTTTTGGTGTTCCAGATCAACACTTGCCATAGTTTCCTAGCTGAGAAAGTCATTGAAATAGCAGGCTGAAGGATACGGGGTGACAGGCCATAAACTCCTTATGCCTTCCCTGGCTGCTGCTACTTTTATATACAGTATATTAAGAAGTCCAATAAATTTAGTACTACTATTTCCTGTCACACAAGCAATTCTTGGAAATAACCTACCATAATGCTTCTATTTTGAGATCATTCTCTGGAGAAGATGGATATATTTTAGGTAGGCACAGGAGATAATCTTTTTTATTTAACTAAATCAACGTATTTACCCTTTTGAAATGAACCTATAGCCAACATGCATTTATCCTTCAGTTTTATTTATTTATTTTTACATTTCTCTAATTATTGTGTCGTCTCTCTGTTCAAAAAAGAAACAAACCCCAAAAATGTGTTTAGTGTGGATTTAAAAGTTCAAATGAACTTTGGATTTTAAAAATGCAAATTGCTACACATGTAGGTCAGAATGGATTTGGAAAAGAAATATTTCTACCACTTCCACCAAAATTATAGAGAGCAAATTGACTGATTCATCCCTAAGAGAAAATTGTCTTTGTATGTTTTGTTTCAAGCTTTGCTTGAAGAATCAAGGAAATTTTATTATCTTGACACTTGTCCATCTGTACCATAATGCTGTCTGCATTAGCCATTCCTAACTTTAGCCTTTTTAACTGAAGACATCAAGGAACTCTTCCATGTATTTCTGTGAGAAGAGAACTGTGGAAATTGCCAAAAAACAAACCATATCTTTTGCAAAAGAGAAGAATCAATTAACTGAATTCTGAGAGGAGACAGAAACAGAATACAGTATATGTTTCTGAACTGTATGTTTTGATCAAAGAAACTACATTTCAAAACCAGTGTTGTTTCTGAAAACGAAGAATGTGATTAGAAAAACTTGTTTTTTTAAAAAAAAAAACACTTTTATGAGGGATTTAGATTAAGAAATATGTTAGGGAAAGAGTTCTCAAAGGACAAGAAGGCCTACTAGAAATCATGAAAGTGAGAAATGATTAGTGATATGAGTAGGAACTATTAAAATCAATACACACCACACATGAGCAATGCAAAAAGCATGGAATAAAACAGAAATAGGACGGCCCCAAGGAATTATAAAGAAAAAAAACACAAGTCCTTTAAAGCATTGCAGACAAATGTTATGATCAAGCTCCTTTTACCCTTTACCCTTTGATGCATCTCAGGAAGGATGAATGGATAGATAGATTGATAGATAGATAGATAGATAGATAGATAGATAGATAGATAGATAGATAGATAGATAGATAGATAGATATAGACAGGCAGGCAGGCAGGCAGGCAGTCAAAGTTCTGTGTCTGATACTCCCTCAGTTTGCATATTGTCCTAAATATCTTGTTCCAGTGGCAAAATACATTATAAAAAAAAATAAGGGTGTTTAAATTACACTCAGAAAGTACTATCTAATCATTTAATCATAGGCCATACAGTAATAAATATGCTAACTATTTCTAACTTCAACTTTTGCCTTCCAAATATGTTGAATGTGGACTCCAAGAACTTCTATCCAGTGAGGCCAGTGGGATACTGTACAAGAACAATCTATGGCAACAACATTCTATGACAACTCGGCACACTTGGCTGTTTAGGTCTCTTCCTCCTTAGTAGTTGTCTTTCCTCAGATATTTTGTTTTTTTGAACATGTTGAGATTTTATGACTCTTCTCTTGAAAATGGATTGTGCAATTTAGACTAAGATAGGTCCTTGGAGAATGAATATTAATGTAGCATAACAGACCTAAGGTTCATCTCCGCCTGGTTGAAGGAGAGTATCTTACTGCTTATTTCATCTCCCCTTTTGATAACCTGCCAGGTAAACAGACTTTGGAAAAGGAAATTTTAGGGAAGGAGATGACTAATTGGTTTGAGTTCAATATGATTCTGTGGAACCGTCCCCACCATTTCCAATTAAGACAGCTTTCTCCAACCTGGTGCCTGTCAATTAAGCTGAGATTCCTAGTCTCAAAAGCTCCAGCAAACCTAAAATAGGACAAGATGACAACCCCACCAAAGAATTAAGTTAGAATTTTTTGGGGTGGCCAGCTTGTTAACCGGGTTGACAGGAACCTCATATAAAATCCACATACAGAACTTTCTTCAATGATATTAAAAAACTTTGACCTTGGGGTACAAGAGCACCGATTGTGATTGTTCAAATGCCGATCAAAACAGTGGTTTTGTACAAAATTCATTAATTTCATGGTTTCAAGGACAGTCTGCAAGTGTCCTGAGTTTTGTTCTTCTTTTTTAATGACACAGTGTACAAGACTTATCGGGAACTTGGTAGACAATGTATTTACTTGTGCAAGGTATGGTTCAAAATACAGAAGTGGATTGATTTCCTGTATCTCTGATTTCATACCTGTTGTTGCTGTTATTAGTATTATTGTTGTACTATCTGTGATAATAGGAAATTCCTGAGACCTTTACAGAGATTTGGCAACAGAGTAGCAGCTAGAATTCAGAGGATTGAGGAATGACACCCATTCTCCATCAATAATACAATGGTCTGAAAAACTTATTTTCCTTCCATATTTGAATGAGGAGTTTCTTGTACAAGGAGCCTCAACTAGGGGACTATTTAAAAATGTGGTTGGCATATACTCCTTGATATTTAATTATATATTAGCACTGTTAGTCTTCTCATCCAACATCGTGGTATTGCACATGACTTATAAAGCCTGAATTATTTGGGACCATGATATCTGGCAGACTGTCTTCATTATTACAGGTTGAGTCAATCATGGAAACGTTCAAGAGAGGTCTTGCTACTTACGTTGAGAACCACCAAGTTTCATCTTATGGTCATTCACAAGTAGATTTTCTCTACGGTAGTGTCTACAGTTTTGAATGCTATTTCCTCTGAAATATGTAACATACCTGTTATAACCGTTATGCCCTTGACTGAATAACTTGTTTATTTCAGCTATTGTTCTCCCCTTTTTACTCTGTTGCTTTTCAATGCATTGTTATTATTTCTATTATATAAACAGTTTCTAGAGATAGTTGTATAGGAAGCAGAATAAAAACATATTAATAAATAATGTTGAGTTGCTCATAAGATTTTTGGTTTTAAAGTTATTATAATTGATAGTTAACAGATTGTCTATTCTGATTGAGTTGCTTCTCAGTACAAAATATCCATTAAAATTCCTCCTCCTCCACCACCTCCTCCTCCTCCTCTTTCTCCTCCATCTTCTCCCTCTCCATCTTCATCTTTTTATGAGAAGAAAGATAAAATAAAGTACAAAAAGTGGACATTGGAAATAGCTTAAAATGAAGATTATATTCAGAAAGTTTGGTCGATCTTTCAGCACATCTTACAAGATTCATCAAAGAATGCAGCAATTAGAGTGCAGTATTGCAGGCCACTTTAGCTGACTGTTCAGCAGGTCAGCGGTTCAAATCTCACCGGCTCAAGGTTGACTCAGCCTTCCATCCTTCCGAGGTAGGTAAAATGAGGACCCAGTTTGTTGGGGGCAATGTAAATATACATATACATTGCTTACCGGTGTACACTGCTTAGAGAGTGCTTGCACTTAAAGCGGTATATAAGTCTCATAAATAAAATAAATAAAAATGGGTCTCCTCAAATCTGAAAAAACAAAGAATTGTGTGTGGTGACTTATTTTGATCCTGTATGTGTTCTGTTGCTTGCTGAATAAGTTTCCTGAATACAACATTTATCATTGAGAAGTGGCCTTTCGGTAATGGATGCTCTATTGTATAGAATCAGGCCTCCCTAAACTAGTCTTCTACTGTACTTTAGCATAATATAGAGTAGATCAAGAGATAGGAGTGTCATATATTCTGTAGCATGTGGTGGGGGAACACTACCTTTATAACTGTCTTGATAATTAATGGAATAATACTGTAGTGAACTAGTCCTTTCTAGGCATTAGGTCCTGGGTTTAGTCCATGGTATGGCCATTTTAAAAAGTCAGCTAGTAATTGATGGGAAAGATCACTGGAGAGCGATTGGCATTCAAAACAGATAATGACTTTGTCCTTTCTCATTTGTCATACCAGGGATAGGTGGTTCCATATAAATCCATTCCATTTTACTTCTATAATTTTAGGGGAATCATGTAATCCAGGCATGTCAAACTCGTGACGTCACGTGACGTCGCGCAACATATCAGAGCTTTTTTACCATTGCCGGCAATGGGGTGGGTGCGGATCCGGTATGATGAAACTGGCCCACGGGCCGGCAGTTTGACACCCCTGATGTAATCCATCAAGTTTGGTTTATATGGGCTCTTGTTAAAAGATATGTGTTAAACATTCCATTTTCATTTTTTTTATCATGCACAGCTTTTGCAAACAACTTTCTCCAAGGTCTATAATCTTTGATATAAATCTGAGATATATTTTTGTAGGGATGGGAGCAAATTTCCTTGAAATAAGATAGATAGATAGATAGATAGATAGATAGATAGATAGATAGATAGATAGATAGATAGATAGATAGATACAAAGATGTGTACAATGTTCAGAAACATTGTAGGTGCTTTTTAAAATACATCTTTTGCAAACATTTGTTTAAAAATGCACATAGATTCTATTCCATCCTTTAGCTAAGTCTGTTTTTTTGCCATACCTTGCAAATCTATTTCTACAGAAATCCATAGTAATTTTGCATTTTTTATATCCTTACTTTATATAGCATATGTGAAATGTTCCGTTTCTGTTGCATTAGTCTTTACCATCACCTTAAATCCTACTTTGTGACTTTCTTAATTGAATCCCTTGCTATTTTTTATATATGGGCCAAGGAACACTTACAGTTTTCCTTATTTGAACTCCATTGTTTCATTACAGGCCTGGCATATTTTATCAGCCATTGTATTTATGGTGCTCATGTAATGTGAATATGGCCAAAGCAATTACCATAAAACAACTGTAGCACCACCTCTCATAAGCTTATGCCGATGCTAATATTTAATAGCCAGGTTTGGCTGTAAGTTTATTATGAAACCTTGATCCTCCTTTGCCAACTTTTATAGCTATCGCACAAGCACAACTGTTTTATACCATATTGATCATTCAAATAAGTTGCAGAAAACATATCTTGCAAGTAAAAATATAATAACAGGCAGTCATGGCTTAACTCTGATGTTGGGAAGAAGTACAAAATTGGGTTGGATTAGGACCAGATTCACAAGGGTTTATATGCAACTGCCCCCTTGGGTTATTTGGTTAGTGCTTGTGCAGGATCCTTCTAAATGGTCTGTCGTCATGCAGCATAAAGGTTGCATATAAACAGCATTCCTCCTAGCAATCAAAACACAATTCTGGGAAAATGCAATTTTCTACCTAAATCAAGTACTTTGACTAGCATGCTATGAAAGCTGAGTGCATCTAAAATGGATGCCAGGATAGTATCTGTAATGTAGCAGCCTGCCTCCCATGCCTTTAATACTGAATGAATATTGGAGGGGGGGGGGGAACAAACTTATTTTTGCAAGAAAGATATTTCTGTAAAGTTAGAGAACCAGTTAAGTTGCTCACTAAAATAAGATGTGATTGTAAAGAGAAACTTGTTTCAGATTAGCAAACAAACAGCAAATCATAAGCTTCCTTTCAAACTGGCTGCTGGATTGATGGCAGACTCCATCTTCCCCCCTCCTTGTTTGCTGCTTTCCATGTATCCATTGTTTTGGTTATCATATTGAGGTATTCTCACTGTGTTATTTTTCATTGTTTATTTTATTATTCTATTACCTTACTTCTGTTCTATTTATACTCTTCATTTCTTCCTTTTTATTGTTGTAAGTTACCCAGAGTAGTCCCATGGTGAGATAGGCAGCAAATAAATTTAACAAATAAAATAAAATAAAGATAAATGAACTGTTCCTACAGACTTCAGTTGTAGGTGATATGCCTAAAAATAGATTTTGAAAAAGAAACAGGATGAGAAGACCACATTTGAGCGTGCAATAAACTCTACTGTTTCCAATTTTAAGATAGCTTAAGATAGAAAGATATACTTTCCATTCCATGAGAAACATACTGTCCGATCTTGCATTAGATCATATTCACTCCAATGGTTAATATCATATCAAGGATTTAAGCCAGAACCCAGTAACTCCTGATTCTAAAATCAACCCTGGCTGTGCCATTGTGTGTGCCTCTATTATTTTATAGAGGAATAGCCAATGCCTTAAGGAAATTTCAGACTGAATTTTCTTCTGCCTCATGATAGCAAGAGATAAGGAGAAGGGATAGGTTCAGTAACTAAAGAAGGATGTGTTGGAAAGTCCAGCCAGATTTTGTTGTTCAATCTTAGAAAATGTTTACCAGTGACTGCCCTTAAAAAGGGCCAACAATATTTACTGGATTTATCTGACATTTTGTTATTAATAGGACTAAGTGATTCTTCTATTATATTGGTGTGATCTGTAGTATATCAAGAAGAAGCATTTATCCAGAAAGTCTGCACAAGCTAAAACAGCTTAGAAATTGATTTTGTTTGTTTAAGACAGAAATCCATATTTAAGAAGAGTGAGAAAATAAGCATACTTTCAAGATGAGGTCCGCATTCCTGGGTCAAGAAGATTCTTTAGGTGAAAAAGGAAGTAGGTTCAGTCTAACCTTTCTCCCAGGGTGAACTTTCATGGGAAGGGTTCTGAAGTTCCTGCCCTCAGTGACTCCATCTTTGCCCCATGAGTGCACCTGTTTCATATGTTGCATGACTTTCCATCTGCAGTCATATCAGCAATTTTTAACATAATGCGGGATAGCAATAGCAATAGCACTTAGATTTATATACTGCTTCACAATGCTTTATAGCCCTCTCTAAGCGATTTTCAAAGTCACTATATTGTCCCCAACAATCTAGGTCCTCATTTTACTGACCTTGGAAAGATAGATGGCTGAGTCAACCTTGAGCCTTGTCAGGATTGAACTGTTGGCAGTTGGCAGAATTAGCCTGCAATACTGCATTCCAGCCACTGTGCCACCAAGGATGACAGCTTGTCATTAAGAGAACAGAGGTTTAAGAGTTCACAGTGAAGACATATACACAAGATAGCGAAGAAACAATAAATATGCATAGCATCTTACCCTCTGCACAGGAATCTCTCTTCATATTTTCACATTGGAGCATTCGTTCTAATAACCTGGCCTCTTCTAATATATTGTATATGTGTAAAGCTGTATGCTCCCAATTCTCTGGTGCTGCCATTTAAGCTAAGGACAGATGCACTACATAAAGAAAAAAAAAATCCCATTTCCCCTCTGTCTAATTGGAGCTGTCCAATTTTGCTAGCTTTAATTTATGTCTCTAATATGTCAACTAATTGAATGCTATTATAGACTTTTTTGCTGAGTTGAAGCAATGGTGTGCCTATCTATGTGTTTTTCTTTAAAAAATAGCTTACCAGCAGCACTAATCCTTTCTCTGGACATTTGAGATGCTAGGACATTCAAGTGCCTTCTTTGGATGTCATTCACTTCTCATTCAGGAAAAAGGAGAAGCATTAAATGTAAGAAAGTCAGTGGGAAATACATGTAAATTTGACTCTTTCTTATTTGTAATTTGTAAACAACACTAGTGGGGTAAAGATAGAGTCTCCTTCAAGCTCAATCTTTTGTGATTTGCCATTGCCTTCTTCCAAGATACTTTAACTATTCAATCCTGGTTTCGTGTCCCATTCAAATAGTTTTCCCAGTGCATTTGGAAGATAACTACTATTTGAGAAGGCTATTTCAAGGAGCGCTCTCTCTCTCTCTCTCTCTCTTTCAGTCCATTTCTGTGGTACTTTAAAAAAAATCTGTATGATAACTCAGGTTTATCTTTTGTGCAAGGTTTTCACACTGCATGCAGTTTTGCTAGCATATACCTTTTCCCCCGAGCCACGTTCCCTCTGCTATTAATGCATTTTATGCACATAAGCAATGCAGTCATTGTTGTGTATTTTTTTTTAAGTTGAAAATTACATCACAGTAAAGTGCAGATTTTGATATTCTTGTTTATTCCAACTCCTGCATATGTTCAGAAAATGCAAAATGGGTAAATTTACATAAAAATACAAACTGAAAAGTTTCTCTTCCTTCTCCAATCTTAACTTCAATGGATTTAAAGAAGGCTTCAAGTTGACAGTGCATTCAAGACTTTTTAAATATTTCATCTTCTTCATCCTCACTAAAAAAAAAACCCTGTGTTTGAGATTACGGCTTTAGCATTCTGAATGAGTTTATAATGAAGATTAGAATAGTTGTCATTAACATTGATTTTATGCAAAGGGAAGAAAAATGAAAAGGTATGCAATTTTAGAGATGCATCATTTATTATTTATTACATTTTGTTCCTGTTTAAAGTACACATTGATCAACATAAAAAGCAATAAATAATCCATCCAAACATTCTAGGATATATTTATATGTAATTTTTAAAGATGGGGCACAATCAATTATGAAAACAGATTGATCCAGTTACTTCCTGTACTTCCTCTTTTACGTCTGAAGTTAGCAAACAGAGAGGTCCAATTTTTCCCACATAGAATCAGAGGCTTGAATGATGTCATTTAGAGCACTGGGTCCAATTCCTTGCTCAGTTCAAGCATGCAGATTAAGGCACCTGGAGAAATGTCTGTCTGCCTGAACACATGTGAAGCTATCTCCTTTGATAACTGCTTCCAGAGTGAAACCGCTTGTATTATAGGAAAGTTCCACAATCTGGTTTTCTGTAACTTGAGTCCATTATTTCATGTCCTGCATTCTGGAATGATAGAGAACAGGTCTTCCTCTTCTGCATGGCATCCTTTCAGATACATCTTTTATCACACTGAGCCATCTTTTCTTAAAGCAGAATATACCCAGTCCCCTCAATTTCTCTTCCTAAGATTTAATGCTTGGGTCCCTAATCATTGCTTTTCTTTGTACCTGTTTTAATTCCTCTGAATCTTTCTTAAAGTGGGATACCCAGAGAGGGACACAGCATCTCAGGTGCAATCTGACCAGCACAGATTATAGTAGAACTATTTTGGAATGGTTCTTCTATTGACCTTGACTAAATTGCATTTATTATTTACCATCCATGTTATACTGCTGATCCATATTCGCTTTATGATTATTTACAATTCCAAAATTAAGTTCACATGTATTATGACCAGTAAGGGTATTCCCCAAATTTCCTTTGTTTCTTTTTCCGAAGTGAAGAACTTGGCAGTTATTAAATTTTCATTCTGCTGCTTTCAGTGCCCTTTTCTAAATTGCCAAGATCATCTTGAATTTTGTGTGTCTCCTAGAGCATTAATTTTGTGCAAAACTAAATGTTGCATTCAATTTTTCATCCAAATAATCAGCAAAAAAAAAAGAAAAGAAAGAAAACTGCTGGGCTGAAGACCAATTTCTTTGATCCTCACTTGCTATGTCACTCCAATTTGATGTGGAATCTGGCTTGAATTTGCTTAAAATACTGTTTCAGGTAAGCTGTAGATCTACTTAGTAGACATTCCACCTAGCCCATATTAAGCTAGTTCACTAATCAGAATCTTATAACATACTTAAGTATTATGTACTAAAATCAAGGTATATTATGTCCTACCTTCCCACACTCTACTAAACAAGTTATTATTTTTTTTAAAAAATCATTAAAATAATTCAAAAAAAGTGTTTTTCACAAATCTATACTGATTTATAGTAAATCACTAGGACCGTATGCTTTTAAAGTGATTTGAATGTGAAAGAAGTGTTTCAGATTTTGCCCAAATACAGTATCTTTTCTCCTTAAAACAGCCTGGCTTTTTTTCAGCTTTTGTCCACACTTGAAAAAAGACACTGTTGCTTATTAAAGTTATTGTAACTGTTTTTTGTATTTTGGAGTCACAGGAAAACTCGACAAAACTAGGTCTGTTTTAAAGAGGTCCAGATTACTTCTTTTAAAATCTGTTTAAAGCATACACAGTATGCACTGTATTTTTGCCAAGATATTGATAGACAGGATGGAGTTAGACAAAATGGATTTATCTGTCCACCTTTGAATCCCTTTTTTGGAAGTCCTCTTAGATAATAGACTGTCTTCAACACAGCCCAAAATGATAATATGTCAGTATTCTATTATCATAGAAATTGCACTCCTTAAATTCTGTTTCATTTGTCTAATGATCTGTATTTTTTGCTGAAAGTTACATTTTGAGTTAACTGGATTCATTGGTTGATTATTAATAGTTATCTGAGGCTCTTATAAAGTATCTTTTTAAATTAAGTTTGGTTCTGTTTTGATGCCTACATTAGTTTTGTTTAATGAAATAAGCACCATAAAAATAGACTTGACCTTCAGTTGAATTAATTACTCATTCTAATTGAAACAAAGTGAAATATGCTGTGTATTTTTGTAATATTATGCAACTGTACAAAGACAACTGCAGAGAAGGCACTGCCTGGGTGATCTGTCTGTTTTATGGGTACTTTGAAGGGCAGATTCCAGTCTCTGCTGTTTTCCCTTTGTGTAGCACTGGGTTTAGACTGGGCAAGTTTTCAAACTGGAGATACCTCCTAACAGAAGCCTCAAGGTGAGCAAATGAGGGGGAAAGATGAAAACAGCATTAGGCTGACATGATGCAGAACTTGCTCCTTTTGTCTCACATAAGAGACTCTGCATTGACCACTGGTGACCGATTCCAGGCAATAGCGCATAAATTGGTTGTTGTACGGATCCTGTGAAACAAAATGATGCAATATGCATGTGTGATTACAAGGGTCCAGGTCTGAATAGCAATAGCAGTAGCATTTAGACTTATATACCACTTCACTGTGCTTTATAGCCCTCTCTAAGCGGTTTACAGAGGCAGCCTATTGTCCCCAACAATCTGGGTCCTCATTTTACTGACTTCGGAAGGATGGAAGGCTGAGTCAACCTTGAGTCCCATCAGGATGCTTCTCCTGAACATTTAATTTGTCTTTTCCATCTTTAATTTGCCAGTTCCATCTGATGATGTGGATGGCCCAGCAATCACACCAAATCCTTTTAGAATTCCAGACAAAAACTCTTGCTGTGTATTTATTTGTTCTTCTTTCCCATTAAATGTCATTGTGCTAATTCTGTACTCAATCATTTCCCCTGCCAGATCTGCTGCAAATACCGAAGCGAAGCATTTAGCTAATGTGAATAAGATAATAATAGCACCGACCAATGGCATAATATTACTCAGCATTCAGATTATGCTCTACATGCTCTAACAACATCTAAACATATCATCTAATCTAAATAATCAAAATGAATGTCTAATTAAATGTGGGATGGCACTTAAGGCTTTATTTTGAAAGATCAATGTAGGATGCTGGTTATGCGAATCGGTAGTAGAAAATGAGAATGCTAAATCTTTCATTGTGCCGAGCTTACTTTTTATTCCTCCCAATAATTTCAACAAGTAAGTTTAAAAGAAATGATAGCATTCCCATAACAAAGATCCAACTCCCTTCCCTTCTTTTTCCATATTTATAATAGTACTTAATTTGCCCCCAAATGGTTTTCAGTAATTGCTTTCCCTCCTAAAACTCAGCAGGGGTGTTTTCTAGTTCAGTCTGATTCACTGGAACAGGTTGTTAGTTTGACAACCTGAAGCAAGGCCAGGCATCTTTTCTGGCAGGGGTCCCTGTTTGGCTGGATGTGGTGAACCCTGGTGCAGTTTTCAAGCAGTATTGATTCTGATAGAAGAGAATATTTGTAGCTCAGGGTTGAATTGTGGAGTTATTGGTGCTCTCTGAGCTTGGTTGTTTTCTTGCAGATGTTTCATTGCTCTGATAGTGTTACCTATTGCGGTAATGTGACGTCTGCAAGAAAGCTCAGGGTTCCCAGCACAGTATCAATTTCTGACATGTTTTCCGTATCAAGAGAGTCACTGGAAGTGGTTGGAAGTGCTGGTAGGCTTGCAGCAGCCCTCATAGTTGGCAGGAGTTCTCCAAGTCAGCCTGCCCTCACATTCATCCATGGAAGTTAATGAGATGAAATAACTAAATTTTCTGCCTGTTGAATAAACTCCACTCTTTACTCTTTCCCTTAGCTCAGAGAGTTGCAAACATTACAAACAACTGTTGCCTAATCTAGGTTACACTCCTGTGTGAGAGGGAAATAATCAGCATCATCTCCGTTACATGAAGTAAATATCTAGAGTGTGATCGATGGAAGGATGGATTGATTTATACGAGTTATAAGGCTAGCCATCTCAAGGCAGAGACTCTGGGTGGTATATAAAGTGAAAAACAACAATTTAAGCAATCCAAACTACAGGTAGTCCACCAACATTCATTTAGTGACCATTTAAAATTACAATAGCACTGAAAAAAGTGACTGATGACCATTTTTCACACTTAACGACCATTGCAGCATCCCCATGGTCACATGTTCAAAATTTAGATGCTTGGCCACTGACTCATATTTGTGATGGTTGCAGGGCCCCAGGGTCATGTGATCTTGTGAACTTCTGATAAGCAAAGTCAATGGGGAAGCCATGTTCACTTAACAACCATATTACTAACAACTGTAATGATTCACTTAACAACTGTGGCAAGAAAGTTTGTAAAATGGGGCAAAACTCACTCAACGATTGTCTTGCTCAACAACAGAAGCTTTAGGCTCAATTGTGGTTGTAAGTTGAGGACTACCTGTATAACAATTCCAAACTCGTGAAATAACAAAATTAACCATCAGAGCTTGTTTAGCCTCCTGTACAAAACACTTGGGGAACAGTCAAGTCTTTAACACAGGGATGTTCACTTGATTGGAAAATATAGGTAGTCCTTGACTTACAACAGTTCATTTAGTGACCGCTCAAAGTTACAACAGCACTGAAAAAAGTGACTTATGGTTGTTTTTTCACGCTTACAACTGTTGCAGCAATCCCCATGATCATGTGATCAAAATTTGGATGCTTAGCAATTGACTCATATTTATGACAGTTGCAGTGTCCTGGGGTCATGTGATCAGCTATTTGCTAACTTCTGACAAGCAAAGCCAGATTTATTTAACAACCATGTTACTAACTTAACAAATGCAATGATTCACATAACAAAGCCATAAAATGGGGCAAACTCACTTTAAAAAAAACTTCACTTAGCAACATAAATTTGGACTACCTGTCTTAATTCAATGAAAAGGAACTACAATGTGTAATATTTCCTTGCAGTTAGAGATTAGTGGTAGGAGACTGAAACTAAACTAAGACTAGGAAGATTATTATTGTTTATATAAAGCCCAAATGGGAAGCTTTCTTTAGCACTCCCAGCTTTTAAGGATCAATTCTCAGTAGTCCTTAAAGGTCATACTCAATAGTCAGAGCTGGTATAAAGCTAAGAATATTTTACTCCAGGGGGAACTTACAGAACCAGAGAAACACAGCTTCTGTGGGTACCCTTTAACACACTTCTGTTTAATTGTGTAGGAAGAAATTTTTCTGCTCAGTCCAATCCAGTAAGTTGTATTTTAGAAACTTTTAGTCCTGATGATCTTGCTAAATGGATCCCAGTGCATAGCCAACAGATCACTGAATTCATCCAAATCCTATAAGTTATATATAGCAGAGTTGGGTAGACTCAACAATAGGAAATACTAGAAAAGATACATTAACTGCAGTTACAGATTTTGCAGAAACAACAAAAATTTGAAATAAATTGCTTTCTAGCAGTCTTGAGGTGAATATACACACAAAGAGGCAAAGAGCACCTTCTCTGGCAAAAACCTAAGTTATAATTTCAGGCCCAAGAAATTGCTGTGGGCAGCTGAGCTCGTAGAGAGGAAAGCTGAAGCACATTCTCTCTCTCTCTCTCTCTCTCTCTCTCTCTCTCTCTCTCTCTCTCTCTCTCTCTCTCTCTCTCTCTCTCTCTCTCTCTCTCTCTCTCTCTCTCTCTGTGTGTGTGTGTGTGTATGTGTGTGTGTGTGTGTGTGTATACACAGAAGTGATTTGTCTATATTCTAGTGTGGATATAATATTCTAGTGTGGATATAAATCATCAAGTGGGAAGCAAAAGTTCACTCAGCAGGACATCTTGCAGTTATATTAATGTTTTAGGCTGCAATTCTGCAATATTTAGAGCACCATCCAAAAGGCTATAGTGTTGGTCCAAATTTTTACTCCAGATGTACTTTCCCTTTGCAAATAATGAGAGGATTTTTCTATAAGTCCAATGAATGAATAGAATTGTATGTCTGAGATTTAAGGTCCTACAGATGTTTTGATACTGTACAAGGATCTCCACTGGGATAAGGACAAATCATTATTTTTGCATGTTCAAGATAATAAATTACTGCACTTCCTGGACTAATGTCAGAATGGAAGTAATTATCCATTAAGTTGCACATTTGCCTGAATTTTGCAATGTGGATTTTGGTTCAGAATAGTGAACAAAAAATGCATGCAGTAGAAATGCTGCATAGAAAAATATAGTAGTTTAGAAAAGTCATATCAAGAAAAATTATATATGAAAATAAACTGTTTTTAAATGCAGATCACTTCAAAAATTGGACAGAATTTCACACCTTTAGTTGAAAATGTATAGGCAAGACTTAAATATTCATAAAATAGCAGAATAGTAGCATATACAATTACAAGAGAACTATGTATCTTGCAGATCTTCCAATGCACATGGCTTCTGCATCCTGAACTGTTATGTTGTTTCCACTTTGTCTCTATCTTTTTGTGACCTGGGCCAGAACAATGTTAAGGTCAAAGTATAAAAAATAAGAATAGAGATTTACATATGTTTGTATATGTCTCTGTGTATGATTGCATGTGTCCATGTGCTGTTCTAATGGACCTTTTTTTTAACCATTAATACTTAACAGTTGAAGAAACTTGGGGGGAACATGTTTTCTGTCAAGCTATAGATTCTTCAAATTTTAGCAAGAAACATTTATATTATCTGGGGATAAACCTCTTAAAGGGCATTTGATCTTCACTATGAAGGTTTTCAAGTATTTGAAAGAAAAATAGAATCTTAATATACTTTTGCATAATAACGAATATCACTGCCCTCCTTAACATTGATTTTGTTTAAATTATCTCAGGTTTTTGTTGGGTTAGCTTATGTTTCTTTTAAGTATTGGCTCTCAAGAGATTCTCTGTGTAATATGCACCTTTCATCTGTTTGCCTGCCAACCTTTACATTACCAAGAATATTGTTTCTTCTTTATACCTTGTAAATTTGGATGGTGGTAACTGTAAACTCCTGTGCTGTGGAATCCAACTGACTAGAAAATGAGTAGAATGTTCTTTTATATCTCTAGCATCTATGACACTGAATGGAAGATTTAACCTGTGTTGGGTTACCGTATATGCCGGCGTATTAGGCGACCTGGCGTATAAGACGACCCCCATCTTTATCACCGAGCCGCATTCCTAGAACGTCGTCTTATATGCCAGAAACTACCAGTATTTCTGGCGTATAAGACGACTCGGCGTATAAGACGTCCCCTGTCTTTGGCGCCGAGTTTAGTGCTTCTGGAAGTCATCTTATACGCTGGCATATACGGTAAGTCCCTGTGTTCAAAAAGTAGCCCTTAATATTACAGTTTTTAATGTTATCGTACACTGTTGACATACCTGACTGATAATAAAATATATTAAGTATCACTAAGATAAGATAAGATAAGATAAGATAAGATAAGATAAGATAAGATAAGATAAGATAAGGTAAGATAAGATAAGATAAGCTTTATTGTCATTTTTTTACTGTGGGCACAACGGCACACATCAAAAATGAAATTTAGCTGCCCGCTCTCTAAGTGAAACACATACATGACACACACCTAAATATACTATATACAACATATGTATAGACCCACACCCCTACATATACATAACAAATAAATATTACATACTGTCATGCTAAGATGAATCACACACATTTTAACCCTCTGGAAGAATATATATTGTTATATAGAAAGGATCATAATTTAAAGGTGAAACACCCACAGTGAGACTATTAGGCATTTTACCCTATGATCAGAGGCATGTCTTGCGTATGCATTTGCTACTAGCCTAAGACTGGTTAGCACATGAAACAGGAAGCTGAAGTAGATAGACCTTGGATTCAGGATTTTGTTGTTTTGTATAGGGTCTGGTTCAGAATCTAGTATTACACTGAAGAAATAGTACAGCACATTTCAGGAAACCATTTGAAGCCCTTTGGATAGGTGTCATTGATGTCCCTGAAGTGGGCTTGGGTGACAAGGAACAGCTTGCTTCAGGAACTTGGGAGCAGGGCATGGCAGAACATCTGGAAGAGGGCCTCTGAACCAAGAGGGGATAGGCAAGAAGAGGAGGAGAGAGAGGAACTTCAGAAGGGCCAGAGGAGTGTTCAGATAAGCCACTGGCTGACAACCGGAAGGGAAGAAACGCAGCTGCAATCAAGAGACTTGGAAGGCCAACCAGAAGCAGAAGGCAGAGAAGGGATGCAGCTGCAACACTAAGTGGGGATGAGGAGGAACTGCCCTCTCCACCAGATTGTGCAGGGCTGAGAGGAAAGAGGCCAACGGAGGTAGGTAAGGCTACTTGCAAGGAGGCAGCCTGGCCCCTTCTAATGAGTTGTACCAGCCGGTGGCTATTTACCCCTGCATGAGGAGCAGAGCAATGCTGAGAACAACTCTTCAATTTCGAATCATGCATTTGTTCAGCCACCATGTCCCTTGCCTTGGAACTTTGCCCTTGACTTTGTTTCTGTACTTTGAACTTTGTCTTGTGGACCTTGGAATTGAATTTTGGCTTGTGGGATTTGTATTTTTGTACCATGGACTTGTCTTGTTGGACTTGCTCTGTGTTTTTCTTGACTTGGAGAATTGGACTCATTGGGTCTTGCTCTGGTTCCTGTGTGGAGAATCCTGGGCAGTACTATGCAGGGCTAGTGAAGTCTCAATAGGCTTCAAATCCTTGTGGTGTATGCACATGTGAGTAGGACAAGACAATAGGTGACACTACTGAATTATGCATGCTCTTTAACATTTCATGAATGAAATAGGCAGATATATGTCTGTGTGAGCCTACCGAATTGTCAAGGTTCACTAGTTAAGTTTCTGTTTCTTGAGTTTTTTCTTATCTGACATCGAAGGAGATTTTCTATTTGGTAATAGCTAGCCCTTGCCAGATCTGAGACTGGGTATATTAGTAAATAAATTTAACATATTTTGTTTTATATTGAAAAAGCCCCTTGTGGAGGTTTACTGGAAATTATTCATTTATTTGATTTATATTTTGTCTTTCTGCTCCGGCAGGCATTTAAGATAGATAACATTTTAAAAAAGAATATAAGCAATTAATACCGATTAATAATAACCGTAAACTGAATTCCTTAGAGAAAACCCTCTAACAGAGAAAAGTCTAGCAAACAAGGTGCATCTTAATGATTTCTTAAGCCTCAAGTGAGTCGGGGCCAGATGTAACTATTGAGAATATGAATTCCATAGAATTGGGGATGTACCGAAGAAGATTCTTCAAGGTGCAGGAAGGTCAGCTTTGACAGTGGCAATATTTTCAAAGATTGCCAAAGACCTCCTGAGCAGGTTTGTATAGGTCAGGGGTAGGCAACCTTGGCTCTTTTACGACTCGTGGACTTCAACTCCCAGAATTCCTGAGCCAACTATGCTGGCTCAGTAATTCTGGGAGTTGAAGTCCACGAGTCACAAAAGAGCCAAGGTTGCCTACCCCTGGTATAGGTAGTCCTCAACTTATGATCACAACTGAGCCCAAAATTTCTTTGCTAAGCAAGACAGTTATTTTTGTCCCATTTTATGACCTTTCTGTCCAAAGTTGGTAAATGAATCACAGCATTACTTTAGTAACAGGGTTGTTAAGTGAATCTGGCTTATCCATTGACTTTGCTTGTTAGAAGGTTGCAAAAGGTGATCACATGACCCTGGGACACCAGAACCTTCATAAATATGAAACAGTTGCAAAGCATGTGAATTTTGATCACATAATCATGGGGATGCTGCAATGGCCATCAGTGTGAAAAATGGTCATAAATAACCTTTTTCAGTGTCATTGTAACTTTGAACGGTCACTAAATGAATGGTTGTAAGTCAAGGCCTAGCTACAAAGGAGAAACAAGGGACTGTTTCAGATCTTCAGCCATTCATGCCTTAAAAGATCAGGAAGATACCTTAAATTGAGCCCCATAAACACTGCAGATTTTTCAGTAGAAGACTGATTATCCAGGTTACTGCTGTATTTTGCACCAGTTACAAATTCCAATCTAATGAGCTGTCATGAAACATTGATTTATTTGACATACCTTTATCCTGCTGCTATCATAAGACTAAATATCTGTTTATTTTTTACTTGCACTTAGAAAGTAGGAAAGTATCTTAAGCCAGGGCAAATAACTGTTTCCTTGATATTAGCTTTATCTACATAGGCCATCATTGGCCCACTAAGCAGACATGCTGCTTCTCCTTGATAAAGTGAAATAAAAAATTGCCCCACCCATCTGCTCTATTTCACTCATTTCTGAAATAGTCTGCAACATGTCATGAAAAACTCCATTTTAAATGGAGATTTGCAGCAAATGAATGTTCTGGACTAGATTTTGGATCTTCAGCATGCAAAGTACATGTCCTCTGAGATGTGCTGGTCTGCAGATGTGCACCAGAGTCAAGATAGATCAAAGCTCTCCTCTCATATTCAGATATTCAGGAGCCAGAGTTGGAGGGCTCAGATCAGAGAAAACTGTGGGTGTCCTGAGTATAGGAAGAATACTTTAAAATGTCACATGCAAAAAATCCACAGAAAACAGACAGATAAGATAGGGTTCAAAAACATTTTAAAGAAAATCAAGTCTTACTGATAAAGCTAGACATAGACACTTTGTCTCTGTCTTTTCCTGCACAATCTGAGCTATAATTCAAAAGCTATAATTACAGGGAGATACAATGTTATATATAGGTTTGTATATTAATAACTTCTAACAAAATGTGATCTTGTTAACATAATGCTGTGCCAAGATATGCAAGACAAAGCCCAAAATGCATTACTGAGCAAAACAACAACTGTGCAGTTGCATAATTCAAGATGGAATGCTGCTTGGGTTAAACAATTATAAAGAAGATGGTTTAGGTTTCTTTATGGCTCCTGAACGATTACCCGGGATGCTGTTTAGACCATCATAGGAAGAAAAAAGTAGATTTGTTTTTCATTAAAAAAATGAAGATGTAAGAACAACTTTGCTTAATAATGTCAAATACCTTGGTGGTTACATACATTTTTTTTAAAAAAATGTTAAAACTGTTGCTTCTGGGAGATGATAATTAGGCCACAATATTCATTTAGTAATTAGGTACAGCTTTGAATTGGCCTCTTGTATATGGTAATACCAACTAGCCTTTTTTTTTTTCTCTTCTCACCCTGGACTGGTAGAGCCATGCTAGATAGTTCAATATAATTGATCAACCTGGAATTTATGCTCAAATGGTTGATTGATCGATTGATTGACAATGTGCCACCAAATTTTTGTTAACCCTTAGCAACCACATAGACAGATTTTTTTCCCAGGATGTCTTGTCTCCAAACCGATTTTGTAGTGTAATTGAGTTTATCTACTTGCTGCTGGTTGTCCTCTTTTCCTTTTTCTTTCCATTTTTTTCCCATTATAGATTCATTATAGTTAAGTCTTCATATAATATGTTGAAAAATATGACAATTTGAGCCTGATCTTTCTCCTTTTCAAATGCAGCATCAAAATCTCTGTCTCTGTTTCTGTCTCATTTTAAACCTTCCTATCTCCCGCACAGAGGAACTCAGGGGGTATACAAATAAAATGTTATAAACATAAATAACCAATTTTTTTAAAAAAAGTCAATTGATATTAAACATTAATTAAAAGACAGAGGGGAAGGCTTTCATGGTGCTAATCAGCCCCATGGCTAAATGTTCCTCTATGTGCCCCTAGCAAGGCTCACTTTGTGTGTGTGTGTGTGTGTGTTTTGACTCATTGAAAGTTCTAAAGATACAACAAGTGCTATTTTCTTTTTTTGTATAGATGTTAGGGAACATTCCCTATACACAAATGTTTCCTGAAACTCTACCTACCCAAGATATAACATTGTTCCATGGCCCTACTGGGAAAATATTGAAACACACCGGACATTGGAAGCACACAAACTATTTTTATACTTCAACTCTTGAAATTTTCCCCATCTTATAATAGAAGATAAAATACCATCATCTTTTTGCCATCAGTGTTGGTGTTTTAGTAGTTAATTCTGTGAATACATGTCAGCTGCTTTTAAGAAGCATTTCTTAAAAGTTTTTTATTTATGTTACAATTTCATTAGGTTTTTTTTTTTTTTTTTACTGTGTGCACAATAAAAAAGGAATTGAGGCAAATCTCTATCTATTCTTTCTCCCTCTTTGGCTAAACTTTGATGGCTACAATTGCATAAGATGATGGATTTAATAACACTGTTTTCACTGGAAAAGAATAACTAAACTAAACTTGAGCTAAGCAAGCTATTTCTTTACAGTATTTGTATGTATATACACATATATCATACATATAAATCTCTATATCTATTGATAGCACTGTAAATAAATAGTTTAGCTGCTTATCATGGCAGAGAAAAAAAATCCTAAAGTGAAGGAAGGAAGGAAGGAAGGAAGGAAGGAAGGAAGGAAGGAAGGAAGGAAGGAAGGAAGGAAGGAAGACAATTGTATATCTGAAATACCTGGAAGAACATTTGCTGCATAATGTTATCTACAATTACATTGTTTTCTTTATCTTTGATTTCTGTTCAGTTGCAGACAATTCCTATTTTGACTTAGTTTTTTCGCTCATTTTATTTAATTTTTTATCCTTCTCTGTTTAGATATTCTTCTTTAAAAGTGCAACACTTTCTGAATGCAGGATTATTTTTGGAAGTAATGACAATGGCAGTATTTGCTATACTAATTAAACCAATCAGTCAAACAATAAAATCAGATACACCTGCAGACACGCAACATGCATACATATGTGTACACCCAGACACCCATCTTTGAGGCATTCAGAAGAGGATTTTTTTCATAATTATTTTCAAACTATGGAATAATTCCCTTCATGGCCCAATAAGGATGCATCTGTTTTTTCAACATTTAATTGGTAATTAATTTTAGTACTAATGCTTTCAATCATTTAAATTCTTGGATGTTAACATTTTTGCTAGCCTCTATGAATGTTCACTAGACTGGGGGGGGGATATACATCACATCAAATTATCTTGATCACAAGGTAACATTTTAAGGTTCTTATTAAAAAAATACCAATGGTTTTAAAATTTCAATACCAACACGTAGAATGTTCCAGCATATAAGACTGCCAATTGTACGTGTTTTTATTTAAAAATCTTCAGGGTGAAACTAGGGAAAACTAACCCAATAAATTCTTGATGGTCATTGATACCAACAGAAGGATTTTTCCCAAGATGAATTATGAATGCAGCCTGAAAAGGAAATTTTGACTGAGATGTCACTGAGCAGGAAAAATTTTAAATAATTCTTCCTATTTGCTCTGTTAAATTTTCATATATTCTCCATTCATATACACAGAGACTCTCACAGATGTAGAAACAAAATTTCTCTTCCAGAGGAGTGTAACATACAAAACAGATTCAGGCACTATATTTAAACAAAATGGATAAATGTTATATATATATATATTATGGAGCTTAAAATTCCATTTGAGTTGCAAATCTGAAAGTTTTATTTCATATCTATATAATTTTTAATTTCTACTGGGATGAGAAACAGGGGGAGGGGGCAGCTGGGACTTTCCATCCCCTTTTCTAATATAAACTACTGTTCTAAAATAATTGGGGGGGGGGAGAATCTGGCTTTGGATTAGATTAAAATTTCCAGTGTCATCAGGTTGTATCTGAACATATGATTAGCTACATTCAAAGTATAATATATTATTATTATTGGTTCCTGTCCTAGTTTTACTCAGCTTTAGCTTATCCTTCCATGTTCATGAAATACACTACTGTCAATTTTTTAACTAGCTTAGACTGGATATTGATTCCATACGTTTCTCAATGTTAATACTAGTGTCTCTGTTGAATTTCAGTATTCTAGTCCAAACTGAACTTATAATGAGGATACCTGGTCTTACCTAGGTGTAAAGTAATTAATTTTAAAAGCCAATAGTGAGGATACTTAATTTAATTAAGCACTGTTTACATAAACAATTGTCATAATAACAGGATACATCATCTTCCAGTATAGACAGAATGGAATATGTTCTAGTCAAAACAGACATAGACCTAATGCTAAGTGCAGACTATCTCATATTTTTTTCTATGTAGAAATGGAGTACAGGAATTATTCAATCAATTTCGCTGAAGGCTAGAGCAACCTAATTAGAATTATTTTGTTCCGCAAAGGCATAAAATAGCACTTGGAAATTGCTCTTTAAAAATTAAATTCTTTGGGGGAAAATGCTTTTTTTGGCTTTGTAAATCCTAAACTACCTCCAGTGAATATCCTACACAAAAAATAAAGCTTCTATTAGCATTATGGGTAAACAGCTTTTGGCACAAGTGCATCACTCTGTAAAGAATATTGAAAACTGCTGAAAAATTGCCACTAATTTCAACAGGCAGCTATGACCGCACTTTAGAAGTTCTGGACTTGGTCTGAGCTTCAGGACTGCTAAGTGTTGGAACATGGACTAGTGGCTGGCGGCAATGTGAAGGGGATCCTTAAAGGAGGATAAAATTTAATTTATTATAAAATAAAATGCAGAATCTGCCAAAAACATTTGAATGTGCTAAGGGTTCTGGGTTCTTCTAGTTGTTCTCCAGTGGACAGTAAAGAGACCAGAAGGAATTTAAAATAAGGGTAGCAACCCTATGCTCAAAAGCATCTTCAAGATCTAGTGTCTTCCTCAAAACAAAGAGAACATCATCACATCACAACATCATCACATCACAGCATCACATTGTAAGACCCACCCCTTTTGTATGTGTGTCTGACATTGCCACAACATACAGAAGAGCTGGAGCTTGCAGCATGTCAAATTGGTTATTTGATGCCCCCTGGAGGTGTCTTTACCTATAAGTAGAAATAAGTGCAAGCAAAAGGCTGGAAAATGGACTAGTACTTTCTTTGCATGCTTCCTACATATGAAAAGTTGTTTAAATAGTCATAATCATCTATTCTGGAAAAATTATCCCAGGTAATCCATCTCTGCTTTCATCAGTTCTGCTTAGTGTCTTCAGGCAAGCAACTAAGTAATTTCACAGACATGGATCAGAAATTGAGGTTTTAGCCTATAACAAGGGAGAGATAAGTGTTGCATTCCAGAGGATGAATCTGAATGAGAGAAGATGTACACAAACAATCCTTCTGCTAATTTTCTACAAGAGAGCAATCTCACTATGCAAAAGGAATAGCCAAGGCTAGAATTTTACTACATCACCAATATATCCTATAATGAATATGCCAGGAAAAAAAAAGTGTGTTTGTGTGTGTGGGGGGGGGGGGAGAGAACAAGAATGACTGACCATCACAAAAGGGGCATACTTTGTTTCCTTCTACTTATTGTTAAGGATATTGGACTAGTTTATTAAAGTAGAGGAGAGGGGAGAGATGGAAGATGGGGCAAGACAGGGATGGGAAATGGTACTATATTTTGTATGGGGTTGTCAAAAAAGGCTGCAACCACCCAACTGAAGCCACACCCTCTCTTTACCTATAATGAACATCAAAAAGTGAGGGCTTCAGTCATGACAGGTGGATTGGATTGAGAGAGAGTTACTTACTGGCACAAAGTTTACCCATGCCTAACTTGAATCTAGATTTCCCCACTCCTAGTCCAACATTTTGCTGGCTATCTGTAATTTAGCCAGAACAAATACCATTCTTCATGATCCACTGACAATGTTAAGAATCAGGAGGTTTATATCAACCATGGAAAAGTGGAAAATCTTCTGTGTTGGTCGTGTAATAATGAGTTCCCCACTTCTACCCCTTTTCATTTTTAAAGTGGCACCTGTGTGGAACCAGCCTTGAATCTTTGATGCAAATTCAAATGGCAAAAACAAAATGTAACCTCTATCTCTTCCTAAATTTGTCAGCCAGCCATCCCTGGACTCACATTGTATCATTTTTAAGCTGCCTTTTATTGGCCATAAAATAATCCAATCATCGTGAAATCCGGCAAGCTGTTCAAAGTGATCCAGGATTTGCTATATTCCAAGTCTCATAAACCTGAAATGTATACTTCATAAAAGTATTTATAACTAATAAAATGGTATAATATAATATAAACAACAATGCCCTCCTAATTATTATTTTAATCTACATATACACAGTATACACTGCATTTCTTTGTTAAAATTCCTTGAAGCAGAAGCCATAAATTATGATTAAAATAAAGGAAAAACCTTTATACCTGATAATTTTGCAAAAGGTATACAGTCATAATAGCACTAGCTTTCAATTATTTATCAAGCCAGCTCAAAGTTCTAGTTCCAAAATAATACCAATAGCTTTACTTGGAATACCTAACATCCTATGACTTTAACACCATCAAACAACAGCTGTCTATCCCAGGTCCTTGGGAAGGACTCAATAAGTGAACAAAAGTGCCAAATTCAGTGTAAACATCTGGCTGACTATGAGACGAACAACAACAATAATAATTAAGCATTATTGACATGACAAAATTGCCATCAGCCAATTGCAAAAGCCAGCTTTACTTGGAACAGCTTGCATCCTGCAATGATACCTTTAACGCCATCAATCAACATCTGCTATCCCAGGTCCTTAGGAAGGATTCACTAGGTGGAAAAGATGCCAAATCCAATTTAAACATCTGGTTGACTGTTCAACCAACCATAATAAACCATAATAATAATAAACATCTATTTAATTAGTCCCATTCACTTGTTTACTTGCCTGTTCTGGGGAAAGATGTTGCTTAATACAGAAAGAAACAATCTGTATGAGTTATATTAGATTATAATAATTAAAGCTTCCTAAGGTTCTGAAAGGAATTTCCTACTGAGATGTAGACACAGATTTCATAGGTTTTCAGGAGCTGCAGATGATCCATTAGTCTCCTCTGACTTTTCTGGCAGTGTGAAAAGAAGATGTGAGTTTTTTTATGGCCTTACTGAAGATTCATTGCTTTTTTGATTGTTATTGCAGTATATTATTTCTATAGCATAAATGGCCTTTATACTAAAGTGATTAACATTCTCAGATGACAAAAGAATGTAAATTTACTGAACATCTTTTATTCTGAAATGCTTTGTAGTTTGAAATACTCCTAAAGAGATTTCAGAAAATGTCCCTCACTATATACAGACTGTTATGGATTTTTTTCCTTATTTCATTCATATATCTAATTACATATTTCTTCACAGTTTGGCAATTGAGCCTGGTATTTTAACTTAATCCATAAATCTATCAGTCTATTGGTTAATCATCTACCCTTCTATCCAAGGTATTCTAATCTATGCACCATATGCATGAGGACCTCCCTTGATTTTATCCGCACAGCAAAACCAGTCTTCCAAATCCACCATCCAAATCTCTTTCAGTCACTCATACCCTGGTCATGTCTTGTATGGACTATTGCAATGTCTATACATGCAATGTCTATACTTGAAGAGCATTCAGCTGGTGCAGAACACGGCCACATGAACAATTTTGGGCATCCCAAGGATGGTGCATTTAACACATTGCTGCATGAATTCCATTGGGTGCTGGTTTGTTTCAGTCCAATTCAAAGTGGTTAAAGTCTTACATGGCATGGGACAATGTTATCTGAGGAACTATCTTGCCCCCATCATATTGACCCATCCCAACCAGTTAGGCGGGGAAGGTATGATAGACCCTCTCAGTTAAAGTATTTCAACTGACAGAGTCTAGGAAGAGAGTCTTCTCTGCTGTTGCCCCCACTAGGCAGGCCTCCATTTAATTAGTGCTACATTACACTGCTTGTTATAGTCATCCTACAACTATTCGTTTAGCAACTGTTTAAAGTTACAATGGCACTGAAAAAAATGACTTACAACCAGTCCTAACACAACTATAATAACATCCCCACAGCAGAATGGGACAATTTGGGGGTGGCCCTCCTCACAGTCACATGATCAAAATTGGAGCACTTGGCAACTGGCATGGATTTGCAATGGTTGCAGTGTCCCATGGTCATGTGAGTGCTATTGCAAAGTCAATGGGAGAAGCCAGATTCACTTAACAACCACATTATTCACTTAACAACTGCAGTGATTTGTTTAACCACAATTACAAAAAGGTCATAAAATTGGGTGTGACTTACTTAATAACTGCCCTGTTTAGCAACAGAAATTCTGGTTCTAATTATGATTGCAAGCCAAGGACTACCTATAAGGTCCATCCCCATTGGAGTATGACATGCACCTGTTGGACTTTGGTTTAACTCTTCTGGAAGAAACTGGGGACTGAGCTCATGGAATAAAAGCAATTGTGGTCTTAGGATTTTGGGGACAGAGGCAGATGAAGCTGGTGTTTGTATAGTATGCTAAATTTGGTTAACTAAGCCACATGGAATTTTGAATCAGTATAGCATTTATGTATACAATTCTCTTTGTTTGACTCTGGAGATCAAGAAAACAATAAAATGTCAACAATATGTGCCCCAGCTTTATTAAAAATGACTAAAGGAAACAGTGTTATGGGTCTGCAAGCTGACAGTTTAAACTAAATGGCAGCTGCTGGATTAAATCTTTGTAAATACATTATACACAGTATTGTATTTCAGATGTCAGTGCAGATTTTGCTAGTAGTAAACCTAATCTTATTGCAGAAAATACAGGTTTTCAATATTACATAGTTTTGTAGAATGATCCCATTCCTAAATTGTTTCCGGAGGGTGGGAGATGGCTTTATGGGATTTGAACCTGGGAAGTTTACATACAAGGCAGTGATTTAACCACCAAGCCACAGGCTCTCCCCCCTCTTTGCCAATCGAGTCAAGGGAGTATATGCAGGAAGTTTTTCAGACAGATGTCTGATTGATTACACCTTGACATTTTTAACTGCTATACTGCAGTTTTACTTTTTACAATCTCTTTTGCCTTGCAGCCCCCCAACTAGGGGCGTTAAGCAGGCTCAAGTCGCAACTGCGAAATATTACAAATCCAAATTTCTTTTTCTGACAATATATATATATATATGTTTTCTGAGGTTTTCGCGGGTGTTTGCTTCTAGGAGCACAAAGCCGAAAACACCAGCCTGAAGATGACAAATGAGACTTCGTGGAAACGTCACCAAGACACTTCCAATTTGACGCAGGAGAAAACCCGAATAACCAAAAACCTACATATATATATATATATATATATATATATATATATATATATATATATATATATATGTTTTCTGAGGTTTTCGCGGGTATTTGTATGTAGGTCTTTGGTTGTTCAGGTTTTCTCCCACGTAAAATTGGAAGTGTCTTGGCGACGTTTCGACGAAGTCCCATTCGTCATCTTCAGGCTGGTGTTTTCAGCTTCGTGCTTTGAGCAGCAATGTGTGGTCTTAGCTGTTTCTTCCTTTTAACTGCCAGTGGGGGTATGAACTGATTGGGTGGGTGCTTGGCTGTGTTCTGATTGGGTGGAGGTGTGTTCTGAATGATTAGGGGCTTGGCTGTGCTCTGATTGGCTGGGGGAGTGTTCTGTTTGGTTGTGCTCAGGTTAGTCTGAGTTGCAGAGGGGTTTGAGATTTTGGGCTGCCTTGTTATTTTTTGGCTTCACGTTCGTGGTTGTGCTTCCTCTTCATGGAGGGTGTCAGTTTGCTTCATGTATGGATTGGAGGGGTTTAAAGTGGCTAATGATGCAGCTGTGGTCTGGCTTCTGGTTTGTGGTCGTGCCTCGTCATCTGTGTGGCTTTGGGTTTGTTTTTTTGCGTGGATGTGTGGTGGTGACCTCCTGTGTGGTTTTTGTGAGTGTGGGTCTGGTATCATTTTTTGTGTTAGGGAGTCGTTTGTCAATAAGGGCGGGTTCCAAATGGCTGGTAGGCGGGAGGTATCATCTCGCTTGTTCATGCTGTGTGGGCGTTTTTCTATCTCGATGGCTTCTCTGATTATTCTGTTATTAAAATGTTCACTTTTGGCAATGGTTCTGGTATTTTTAAAGTCAATTTCATGTCCTGTGCTTTAAGGTGTTGGACCAGGGAAGATGTTGGTTCCTCTTTTTTGACTGAGTTCTTATGTTCTTCAATGCGTGCACTTATTCTTCTGTTGGTTTGTCCGATGTATGTGGTGGGACAAGTGGTGCATGGGATTTCGTATACTCCTTGATTTTCTAATTCAATTTTATCTTTGGGGTTTCTAAGGATGGTGGATATTTTTCTGTTTGTGCAGAATGCTGTTTTGATGTTGTGTTTATGGAGGATCTTACTGATTCTGTCTGTGGTGCCTTTTATGTATGGGAGGAGGGCTTTGCCGTTTTCTTGTTCTTTGTCTTGGATTTTAGTGGGGGTTTCTTTTTGGATTAGGTTTGTAATCTTATTTCTATGGAATCCAATCAGAGCACAGCCAAGCCCCTAACCATTCAGAACACACCTCCACCCAATCAGAACACAGCCAAGCTCCCACCCAATCAGTTCATACCCCCACTGGCAGTTAAAAGGAAGAAACAGCTAAGACCACACATTGCTGCTCGAAGCACGAAGCTGAAAACACCAGCCTGAAGATGACGAATGGGACTTCGTCGAAACGTCGCCAAGACACTTCCAATTTTACGCGGGAGAAAACCCGAACAACCAAAGACCTACATGCAAATACCCGCAAAAACCTCAGAAAACAAATATCAAACCTCTACGGGGAGGAAATCCACCATCTGACCCAGGACCTATGAAAAACTTGAAGTCCAAAGAGCTTCCATTTTATGCGACCTCGCATTCCTACGCAACTGCCGAGATCAAAATCTAATCCCCACATGTTTCCAACTGAAATTCCACTCCAACTCTGCAGCCACCAAACGGATCCTGAAAAGAACAGAATTGGCCCTAATCAGAAATGAACTTCACACAAAAAGATTCCTCCTAGACCGAATTAACAAAGATCTCCTCACACTCCACCTCAAACTCAGCAACAAGATCCACCCCGCACTTTGGGACAAATCCAAACAACTCGCCGTGTGGAGAGCCGAAACACAGACCACCCTCAAGACAGATACACACACCAACAAACTCCGAAGACTACAAGAACACCAGAAACAAACCCCTCCTCCCTCACAGCCACACATGAAACAAACAGTGCATAACATCTCAGATAGGATCCTCACCAAAGCCGAAACCAATGTCCTTTCCAAAGGATTCAACTTTGCAGTCGCTCCCAAACACATCCCCACTGAAACCATTATATGTGGAGTTGAAACCAGCCTGACCAAAATCAACCCCGACGACGCTACAGAATCAGACTCGAATCACCAACATCCTCTGCACCAGCAAGCCACCCAAAAGCAACTTACCCAAAGAGGAACAGACAGCACTACGTAACCTGAAAGAAGACACCAGCATAATAATCCTACCAGCAGACAAGGGCAACGCCACGGTGGTTATGAACACATCTGACTACCAAACCAAATTAACCAACCTACTCCAAGACTCCACATACAAACCCCTAAATACAGATCCCACCACCTACCTGGAAAAAACCACCAGATCCAAAATAAAAGCCTCCCCCATTAGCGAAGAGATCCAGCAAAGAATCATTCCCAGAGAGAAATCATCCAGATGCCCTAAACTCTATGGTCTCCCCAAGATACACAAAGAAGGAACCCCACTCAGACCTATAGTCAGCTCCATAGGCTCACCTCTACAAAACCTAGCCAAATTTCTCGCCAAACAACTACAGCCCTATGCAGAATCCATCACCTCACACGTAAAAAACTCATTCCAGTTTATAGAGATCATAAAGAAACAAAACTTACAGCCCAGCGACCTACTAGTGAGCTTTGATGTCATATCCCTCTTCACCCAAGTTCCTATCAAAGAAGCCTTGACAGCTATTCAAAACAAATATAACCCCCCCAAACACATCTTAGATCTGACCAACCACTGCCTATCCAACACATACTTCATCTATAACGGACAAAAATACAAACAAACAGAAGTAGCACCCATGGGATCACCCCTCTCACCTGTCATTGCCAACCTCTACATGGAACACTTTGAAACCCAAGCTCTAGAAAAATCGATCACAAACCCAAACTCTGGCTCAGATACGTAGACGACACCTTCATAATCTGGCCACATGGGAAAGAAAAACTGGACAACTTCCTCACACACCTCAACAGCCTACACCCCAAAATACAGTTCACCATGGAAACAGAAGCGAACAACCAACTTCCCTTCCTGGATGTCTTAGTCTACAAGAAATCCAATGGCTCCCTAGGACACACCATCTACCAGAAGAAAACACACACAAACCGCTATCTGCACACTCTCTCACACCACCACCCAGCACAGATCAACTCTGTAGCCAAGACACTCATCTCCAGAACAAAACGCGTAGCTGACGAACAACACCTAAAACCCGAACTACACACTCTCACCAATGTACTAACATCCAATGGATTCCATAGAAATAAGATTACAAACCTAATCCAAAAAGAAACCCCCACTAAAAGCCAAGACAAAGAACAAGAAAACGGCAAAGCCCTCCTCCCATACATAAAAGGCACCACAGACAGAATCAGTAAGATCCTCCATAA